>NC_056728.1:373456299-373498799 GCF_019279795.1 Protopterus annectens | reverse complement strand
GTTCTCAATAGAAATTTATCCCCCAGAGCAATGTATTGGCAACAAACATATCTTCCACAGGTATACATATCTGGGGGACTTAACCTGGGCAGCATACTTTGTGAAGAATTGGACTCAAAAAGGGACTTTAAAGAATGGTGTTTCTTATATGAAAATGAAGGGCTAATCCCTAAAGCTTTAACTAACGCTTGACTGCTTTTAATAACACCCCAGTTCTTGGTAATAATGTTCCTGATAACTTCGGAGTGTAAAGAAATAGGAAGGGGAATCTTGTGCATTCATTTGATAAATTGCCCTTAGCACTATTGAACCTGTACTTGTACTATGTAAGGTAGTGCTGGCATTACTCTGGCTATCTGTGTGCTGTATAGGGTGTAAAGTATAATATTTACCATGCATGCTATCTTTATACTAACACTGAAGTTGGTATATGCTTATTTTCTTTGGTCTGCTTTTATTATCTTGACAAGGTCAAGAGAGCTTTCTTGTAGGAACATAGGGACATAAGAAATTAGTAGGAAAGCAGTCACTGGGACCATTAGAAACCTAGCCACTAAACACCACTGGAAAATATACCATTTCCTTAAACCCCTAAAGAATAATACTTTTAAGAAAATATACTAACAGTAATGCTACTGCCCACCTTCTTTTTCAAGGAAGGTCATGCAGGTAATCCCTAGATAAATCTGTGGCTACCCATCCAGTTATCTAAATTTGCCATAGTACCACTCTGCTAAACATACAAGGTCATAGGTTCATAGGTAAGTACTAGGCTATCTGCCCAAGGGCATCTATAAGCCTAGCCAGAATGTGTTGGTTTTTGCCACCCCCTTATATTAGTTCCCTGTGCCTTGGTCCAGCAGAGCCACTGCAGTGATCCTCGAGGTAAATTTTCTGTTTCCCATCCACTCATCATGGTTTCTCTTGAAGAGTGTTAGTGAGTGGCTCCGCCTAATGTAGATTGGAATCCTGTTCCAAAGCATGGGGAGTTGCTGGGACAGGAATCTATCCCTCCAGCACGTCCTATTTATCGTTGTGGTGAGGTTTAGATCCCTAAAGCATGTGGCTCTTGGGGATTTGTTTTTTTTTTTTAGGTAGAGCATGTCAATCAATTCTGGGTTGGACATGGCCTTGTATGTCAGGCAGAGATCACCTCTGAGTAAGCGGTATGCAACCAAGTACAGCTGGAGTTTCTTCAGTCAGGCTGCATAGGGCATATGTTTGAGGTCAGTAATCCTTTTGGTGAGGTACGTCTGTGGTCTTTCCAGCTGTTGCAGGTGTCTTGTAAGGTACATCCCAAATGTGGCATTGTACTCTATGATGGGTCTGATGAGTGATGAGTAGAGGGGCACAGTAACCTCTTTTGTTCTAGATGCAAACCCTTTTGTGATTAGGTGGGCCACATAGAAGGATTTTCTAACCACCTTGGCAATATCATTATCAAAGGAGAGATACTCTCTACTTGGGTCCCCAGATTCTTTATTACATTTTCTGTATTTAGGGGACTACCACATATGTAGTTCACGGGTACTTTGTTTTTTCCAAAGGGGATGACTATACACTTTTTGGCATTTAGCTTGGACCATGATTTTGACACCAGATATGTATCTCAGTGAGACCCTTCTGGAGGATGTGTGTATCAGCTGGAGAGTCAATTATGGCCCCCAATTTGCAGTCGTCTGTGAACTTGGTCATCCATAGTCCTGTGCTTGCCTGTACCTCTGAGAACTATATACCAAACAGGAGGGGTCCCAGGACTGAGCCCTGGGGGACGCCACTTGTAACTGGTTTAGAGTCGGACCTAGAGCCTGCAACTCTCACCATGTGGGTTCTATCCATGAGTCAATTGGCAACCCATCTCATGATGTAGGGGTTTATGTTCAGCCTGGTGAGCTTGTCTATAATAGCAGAATGGGGAATGGTGTTGAAAGCCTTTGCAAGGTCTAGGTAGGCTGTGTGGACCTCCTTTCCCTCATCTAAAGTCTTGGTAACTGTCTCAAAGAAGTTCACCAGGTTTAGGAGGCATGATCTTCCCTTAACAAAGCCAAACTGGGTAGGGTCCAATATTTGAAGGTTCCCAATGTCTCTGTTAATGAATTCCAGATGATGCACTCCATAGCCTTGCAGTCCAGGCTAGTCAGGCTTATAGGGCGATAGTACCCGGGGTCCATTGTGGCTCCACCTTTGTGGAGCAGGATAATGGTTGCTGTGCGCCACTCTATGGGTATGTAGCCTGTAGAGAGGCTGAGTTTGAACAGTGTGTTTAGGTGAGGGTTTAGTTCATTTTGGAGCTCATGTAAGACACAGTCTGGGACACCATCTGGTCCCATTGAAGCTGTAATTTTGCCTTTGGATAGGACTGTTTTAACCTGTGTGTCAGTGATTGCCGGGGTACTACATTCTTCTGGTATGGTTATGGGCCCTTTAGGGGGTGAGAGGTGGGTGAAGTTTTCACTAAACCTGTCTGCCAGAATGTTGGCAATATCAGTTGGTTCAGTGTATTTCTTGCCATTCTGCACTAACTCAGAACAGATCTGAGAGTTTCCACTTAGGTTTTTGACATAGCTAAAGAATGCTTTGTGGTTACCTTTGGAGTCCTTGGCAATTTTTCTTTTGAAGCTAACCTTGGATGATTTTATGAGGGATCGTAGTTTCTTGCTGATACTAATCAGGGATGTCTTTCCTTCTTGAGATTTTAATCTTTTCTGCACTAGTTTCCTCCTTCTATTGTATAGCTTGTTTATGGCAGGGGTCCACCAGACTGGTTTCCTTTTCTTGGAGGAGTGAGTCTTGGTTTTGCTTGAGATAGCACAATCCATGCATTCTTGCAGGTACTCATAGAGTGCCTTTGTAAGGGATTCAGCAGCTTGGACAGCATTGTCCTTTAGCATGGGGGCTGTGAACCTTTCCACCTCGGTCTTAAGTAATGTGAAGTTTGCTTTTGAAAAGTTTTTCAAGGTGGTTTCCTTGATTGGGGGTGGGGTGGAATGTGGATATCCAGAGGGATTAGTCTATGGTCTGATCTAACCAGCGAGGGTTTGACCTCCGGTGTAGAACACCAGTCACCCATGTTGGTGATGACCAGGTCCAATATGTTGTCACCTCTGGTGGGGGTGTTGACCAGTTGATCCAGGGCTTTCGAGTTTATAAATTTTAGGAAGCGTTGGGCAAGGGAGTTACTACTTGAGTAGTTCTCCCAGTTAATGTTTGGGTAATTGAAATCACCCAGTATTAGGGCATTTGGTAGGACCTTCATATTTTCCACTGTCTCCAGAAACATGGAATGGGGGTCCTGGGTCATGGTTATAGTGGGTGATCTGTAGCAAGCTACAATTTGAATTGCAGTTTTGCCTGTTGTTAGTTGCACATGGATGATCTCTGAGGCATTGTGCTGTTCCACTAACCTGGAGGTGTGGGTATCCTTGATGAATATGGATACATTAAGTTAATTCCATACATGGGGAATGCATTGAGTTATTAACCTATCTCTTTCTTGTGAGTTTTGTTTATTTATTGGATGTTCATGTGGGTTTTGGGTCTGGCACCAGTTCATCTAAGGTTTCAAGTGGAGTTGGTTCCTTCATGGTATTGGCAGAATAGGAGAGGCACAGGCCACCAGGAAGGAAATGGTAAGCCACTAAGTGTAAAAATACGCATGATAATCTTTTGGAGTAGCTGAGGGTTTCAAGGTCTTGGGCAATGTGGTTTGTTGGGTACTTGCTGAATAGGACATTATATTCAGCAGCAAGTCTAATAAGGAGTAATAGGTCTAATAAGGATTACTGGGAAATAAAAGCATATTTAGATCTTTAGATGTGGCTGGAATTCCCTTGATTATTAATTGGGCTAGATATAAGTATTTTCTATCATGGAAATATGGTGGTTGAATACAAGTGTTTACCATATATGGACTGAGTCTATTATGACAGTGTCAGTTTCTAGAAGAGCACCATTGTTGTGCTGAGATGTCATTATAGTATACCTGCTTAACATTTTCACTCTACCCTTTTTAGCATTTAGTTTTGGATAATTTTCTAAGTACTAAGTGAGTGCAAAGTCCAACCCCCTTCTAGCTTGGCATCAGGCTGGGGAGTGTCAAATAGTAATACCTGACCTTCACTCATTAGCAAACATGGATAGCCAAACTCCTATATGATTGACCAATATGCCAGCAAGACAGATGTCAAAGAGGAGACTTCCCAGCAATGAAACTTGTGGGACACCAGTAGTAAAAGTTTTATGTTCTGAGGGGGTACCCTCAACTTTCAAAACCTGAACTATGTTCCAAAGACAGTTATCAGTCAATAGACAATGAATGAGATTATGCTGAGATTTACTAATTTGTCCTATAGTACCAACATAAGGGATGGCATTGAAAGTCCTGGCAAGATTTAGACAGGCAGCATGCACTGAGAAATCATTGGCACTGCCTCACTGACTTTTTCAAAGAAACTTATCAGGTTCAGGAATCAGGATTAACCTTTCACAAATCCAAACTGGTTTGGGTTAAGGTCAGTAACACTGTATGTGTCTGCATTTCTAATTTCGGATATTATTACTTCAGTGAACATAAATATAAGGTTGGTGAGCCTGAGGGGCCTATAATTACTAGAGTAAGAAGAATATATGGATATTACTGTAGCAGTTCTTTAGGTTTCTGGAATAAACCATGTGGCTCAGCTAAGATTGTAAAGAAGGACAAGGGGCTCTAATAAATCAAATGTAGCACTGACACAGATGCACCCATATATGTTTTTTCCCCTTGAGGTGCTATTTTTAACTTTGGACAGGAACTCTGTCATGTTTGATAATGTAGCTGGTATAATCAGTGCAAAGACAAGGGTAGGCAGAGTAAAATGTCAATAACTTTTTCTACCAAGATGTCTGCTATGTACCATGGCTTGTAATTAGTGGTGTTATTGTCAGCAATTTAAGTACATTACTGAGCATTGATTCTTAGTTTCCTGAAATAGCTAAAGAAGGATTAGTAATTGCCTTTTATCCATAGCTACTTTATGTTTGTGATCTGTTAATTTTTCTTTTCTTTTTTTAAACAATTTTTATTGAATTTTTTACAATACAAAATTCAAACAGAGAAATACATCAAATAATTTGTGTGTTAAAACAAAAAAGCATACAAATACGTTTAACAACAACAAAAGTATTTAACATGCCACTAAAAACAATTAATGGTACCATTAGATACTAAGTTTTTATCTAACTGATATAGAATTAGACCACAGATTATAAGAATAGGATGTTCTAATAGTTTTTGATTTAATAGTCATCATTTCCAATTGACATAGTTCAGCAAGAACATTCTTAAATTCTGTAAATAAAGGGGAAGATTCAGATTTTTAATTTCTGTTAATGATTTTTCTAGCTACAGTCTGAATAGACCATAATAAAGGATACTTAATTCTTCTGATACACTTAGGAATTGGAGTGTTAAACAAAATCAAAGATTTAGATAAAATACATTTATCAGAAAAAAGTGCTTGAAGAAATTTATTAATATTATTCCAATATTGTTGCAGAGCTACACAATCATAGAACATATGTGACCAATCTGCTTTGGTCTCCAATTTACATTTCCAACACAATACCTTTTCTTTACTGATCAATTCTAATTTATGGGGTGTATAAAAAACTCATAAATTTCCACGAGTATAATCTCCACTTAAGTGAGGATGTAGTCTGGATGATTCCAGAATTATTTTCTTGTTATCATTAGAAGGTGGATTGTTATTAGTTAAGACAAAGTAATTCCAGTAATTATCCAATATACTTTTTGTTTCCTTGTTGATTATTCTATAAATTATTGAAAACTTACATTCATTAAATGTATCTTTGAGTGAGCATGGTCAAAAAGTGTATTAGTTTAGGGAGTGGTGTTCTTGAGCTTAGTGGAATAGAATTGATTTCATCTGTCATATATGATTGGAGCTATGAATTGTCTATATGATTGGAGCTGTAACCATAAATTTTTATTTAGATCATATTTTATTGTTAGATAATCTAAAGGGATTAATTTATCCCCTTCTAAAAACTGAGATAAAAAAATAAGATTCTTGTCCTTAAGCAAGATAATGTCAGAAAAAGTAGAGGTTGAAATAACTTATTTTGTGCAGGCAACAGGAAAAAGAGTAACTATCCAGTATTTGTAATTCATATTTTTATATATAAAATTTCAGAAATCCTTTAATAAATTTTTCATGTAATAGGGAAAATTGTTTGGAAGTTTATTTAGCATAAAATATTTTTTTTAAATACGAATAAATGGATTATTCAATATTAAGAGTTTGTTAGAATTAGACCTGTCATAAGTATTAAAGCAAAGATCTTCTTGGAATTTTTTCCACCTAGCTGAATAATATTCATTAGTTAATAGCGAGAAAGTCTTGACCACAGAGGATATAGAATATGTTTCTTTGTCAGGTAATCCTATTCCTCCTAAGGACCAATCTCTCATATAATGTGTAAGAGCTACTCTGGATTTATTTGGACTACACAAAAAATTATAAATCATCATATTGAATTCTTTTTTTCAATGCTTTTGTTGGCATTAATGATGTGGATTGCATAATATAGAGTACTTGGGTAAAATGATCATTTTAATAATCAAAAGTTTTTTGTCCATTGTAAAAGGAAGCTGATTCCATTTGATTATTAGATTTATTATAAAAGAAATGCAATTACTATAATTAAATTTTATTATATCATTTATATTAGTTAATATAATTCCTAAGTAAGTTACTGTTTTAACCAAATAATTAATACATTTGTATCCCAAAAGTTAGAGTTTGAATTAATGGAACATATTTTTGTTTTGTTATCATTAAAAATTAGACCATATTTCTTTTGAAAAAAAAATCCATAACATCAAAGATATTTTGTAAAAGTTCATTTGTTCCATTAACGATAAGGAGGATGCCATCAGCAAATAGTTGTACTTTGGAAGATATTACAGAATTCAAACTAAAGCCCTTTATGTCTGGATTCATCCTTATATGATTGGTTAGGGGTTCCATAATAAGAATGAAGAGTAAAGGAGAAAGGGGATATCCTGGTTTAGTTCCTCTGTTTATCAGTATGTTTTGAGAGATATAAGAACCAATCTTTATATATGCCTGACATCCATTATAAAGATGTTTTATAAGTTGTATAAACTGATTGGAAAAATTAAATGTTTGTAATGTATAAAAAAGGTAATCCCAATTAATTGAATCAAAAGCACAGTTTATATCCAAACTTAGAAGAATTACATTTTTTCTTTGAGTTAAAAGCATGGTCTATAACTGTTAGCACTCTCTTGATACTGTTATATGTGTTTCTATTCAGGATAAATCTTTTTTGATCTTCATCAACTAGGAATACTGTCATATGTGTTTCTATTCAGGATAAATCCTGTTTGATCTTCATCAACCAGGAATGTAAGGAATTTCTTCAATCTAGTAGCATAAATAGACATGAATATTTTATAGTCTACGTTCAATAGAGAGATTGGTCTATATGAGGAACATCAAGAAGGATCTTTGTCTGTCTTCAATATGGGAGATATAAGGGTGCATTTCTATGAGGTGGTGTATTAATTAAATCTTGACACTGAGAAAAAAACTTGGTGTAGTAAGATCAAAGCTTCTTTGGGTATTATTTTACAGATTTCTGGGATAATTCCATCATTACCTAGAGCCTTGTTTTCTTTTAAGGCATTAATTTGGTGTTTGATTTCTGATAATGAGATTGGTTTATCTAGAGCATTAATCTAGTTTATTTGTAGTGTATTTTTTAATGAAAGATCTTACAAGATCTTTAGAATCCAATGTATTGGAGCACTGATTAATTTTATTGAAATATTCTCTGAATTCCTTTAGAATATCTCTTATTTCAGTTGCCTTCTTTTTTTATCTGAATAGATCTCTTTAATATGGTAAAGTTTATTAAGTCTCTTGGTCTTGATGGCCAGGTTATTTAATGCCTTAGGGTTAGTAGAAAACTTTATGAATTTAAACCACTCTAGACTAATCTTGGTCTTATGATTCAAAATTTCTAAATATTTATTATTCACAGTTTTAATTTCTTCAACCTTGTTAATTTTGTTTATTTGATTATGTGATTTTAGCTTATCGGTTTTCTCTTGAAGAGTGTTTAATTCCTTATCCCAGTATATTTTTATTAATATACCAACTTGTTATTTTCCCATAAAGGTATGCTTTTAAAACATCAAAACGCACAAAACGAGCCAGCACAAAGGTTAAGGCAAGCAGAAAACTACTTTTATTGTGGCATATTAGAAAAACAAAATAAAAAAACAAAGAAACTGCAAACCGGTTTCGGCCAATGTAATGGCCTTCTTCAGTGCAGAAAGAAAAAATTAGAATGATGCATACTAATGTTCCTTATATACTGAGAAATTTAAAGGGATATGTAACCAAAAAAGAAAATTTTTTATATGAACAATTCATAAAAACAGAAAATAGTGACAAAAATCTAAATAAAGAATATAATAAAATATATAATATTACATTAATATTGATCACATTAATCCCCAGTGGAATTGGGAAAATAAGCTCAGGTCAACAATTTGGAAGCTTTTGGCTTAAACTTTGCTGATTCTGGGAACCCCAATACACAGGCAGGGGATATCAAGTATATATGTGGCAATCTGTTCCACAAAATAACTAAAAACATGAGGGCCTTAAGAGCCAATGTTTGGCACTTGAAGCTCTTTAAAGCTTATAAGCTTAAAAATATAACCCCTCGGGGACTCAGAATTCAAATTCAACCGTTAGTCAGTTTGGTTGATGAACAACTAACCAAAGATTGGGCTAAGACCCAACATGATGCATCCATGTTATTTGTAGATACATTAGTTTTATACTATGAACGTATGGTGGAACAACAGACAACTGAGGTATATAATAATTGTATGGAAGCTCAAGCTTTTGAACATGAGGAGTTTTATCATAATCATGTTAGGGAATTAGCTAAGGAACTTGCCAATTTGGAGACACAGTTACTTAAAAAGAAAACACAGAAGTTTCAGCATGATCTGACCGATTATGAAAAGGGTAAACCATTTATGGTTCAGAGAAATGTAAGATTTTTTGATACATCCAGTAGAATAAACAAGAAAAAGAGGCCGAGATCAATATTGAAGAAAAATACTTTTTCTATCAGTAGTGTTACAGATGAGGATACATCCTCAGCCACGTATCCTGAATGCCCTTCCAATCAGGGGTCCCCAGTA
Organism: Protopterus annectens; assembly: GCF_019279795.1. Taxonomy (NCBI): domain Eukaryota; kingdom Metazoa; phylum Chordata; order Ceratodontiformes; family Protopteridae; genus Protopterus; species Protopterus annectens. Next base: position 373,489,549 of record NC_056728.1, on the reverse strand, counting down.
GCTAAACGCAAACCTTCAGCAGACCCTTTAGATATAGGAAACGCAGGGGGGGGGGCAGGAAACATAGGGGAAGGGGCTTACAGTTTGCAACAGCTACTACAGAAGATAGTCAAATAATTGATAATGTACATAATATATCTTCCTTTGAATTATCCTCTGACCAAAATAAAGTTCTTAACAAGGGTTTGAATTTTGTGCCTTCCTCTTTTGTCTCTGAACAGACTTTTGTTAATGAATTAAATGAATTTTGTCGATTGATTAATCTCAAAATATTTTTTGCAGATTGTGATCTCTCTCAAAGTTCATCTGGTTTTCATTTTGGGAAATCGACATTCCAACCACCCATGGATAAACATGTGGCCATATTCAGGGAATGTGTGCTCAAAGATCTACATTTTTCACCTGGATTTCAGCCTACCAAATATAATTTGACCCCTTCGGAGTGCAAAGGGTTACAGGAACTCAGTTCCAATCATGATATCATTATTTTGCCAGCAGACAAAGGGGGTGGTACTGTGGTTATGGATTGGGTTATGTATATTGCCGAAGCTTACAAACAGTTATCTGATGCTAGGTTTTATATGCATATGGTAATAGACCCGACGCCTAATTTCAAATCACTAATTGACTCTTTCCTGGATATGGCCACTAAAGAAGGGGTTATAGACCAACACACATGCAAACAGCTTAAGGTCACCAATCCTATTCCCCAATATTTGTATTTGTTGCCAAAAATACATAAACATCCTACATGTCCTCCGGGCCGACCTATTGTTTCTGGCAGAGGCTTTCTAACAGAGCCCCTGTCTGTTTTTTTTACATATTATCTCAAACCATTATTGTCTATGGTCAGGTCCAGGCTTAAGAACACAAATGAATTTCTGAACATTCTTCATGACACTCAGTTGGAATCGGATTGGTGACTTTGTACACTGGATGTCGCCTCCCTATATACTAGTATCCCACACCAGACTGGGATATCAGCTATAGCTTTTTGGTTAGAAGAATCCAAGCTCTATTCTACTGGATTCAATAACTTTCTTATCAATATGACGGAATATGTACTAACCAAAAATGTCTTTTTCTTTGATGGTCAGATATATTGGCAAACCAGAGGAACAGCCATGGGGGCTTCTTTTGCCCCGATATATGCTGACCTATTCATGGGTTATTTTGAAAAAATTTACATCTATGATATTGGTAACAACAAATTTCTGGCAGAACTGGACATTTGGAGGAGATACTTGGATGATTGTTGGATGGTGTGGCAGGGAGATATACTTTTGGCTAAAGAGTTTGCTCAATATTTGAACAATAATGTATGGGGTATTAAGTTCACTTTGGAGACTCAATACCATGAAATTGTTTTCTTGGATGTCAAGGTTACCAGACAACATGATCATACTCTGGCGACGAGTGTACACAGAAAGTTTCCACAGTATAACTCTCTTTTACATGCCTCTAGTAATCACCCCCGCCACATCATCAGTAACATTCCCAAGTCACAATTCATACGTATGAAACATATTTGTTCTTCGATTAAATCTCATGCAGAATGTGAACAAGATCTTTGTGATAGATTTATTCAGAGGGGATATAACAGATGTCGACTTCATAAAACCATCCAGGAGGTCAGACATATGTCATGGTCTCAATTATTAACATACAAACATGAACAAGAGCCATCTACTTATTCCCAAGCACAACCTATCAGATTTACAGTTACTTATGGCAACAATACCCCTTCATTTAGAAATATTGTTAATAATCATTGGGGTATTTTGAGAGCACATGAGTTTTTATCTGACATATTACCTGAGACATGTTCTTTTTCATACCGTAGGGGTAGGACGTTGAATTCACACTTTACACATTACAAAAAATTTCACTCTACAACAACCACACAAATGACCTTGTTTGGGGATCCACTCATTGGTTATTTTCCCTGTGGTCACTGCAGTGCATGCAGGTATATGACTAAAATGAAGGAATTTTCAAGTGCCAACACTTCACGAGTTTTCAACATTAGGATCTTTGGTAATTGTAGTTCTGATTGGGTGGTATATTTGGCCACCTGTACATGTACTTCATTTTATGTTGGCCAAACCTCCCGTCCACTAAGATTTCACATAAGTGAGCATCTCAGTGCTATCAGAACTAAAAAATTAACAAATGCCTTATATAAGCATACTTTGATTCATCAAACTGCCCAATTTCAATTTACAATCATTGATAGGATTCAGCTGCCAAGGATGACCAAGGCAGGCTGGCATGAAAAGCTCAATAACATGGAAGCATTATGGATCACAAAACTGGGTGCTTTGTTCAAACCTGGGCTAAATGAATGTGGATAAAGCTGTATGCTGATATTATATATTCATACATATACATGTATTGTATTTCAGGGTTTGAACTGAGCTTATTTTCCCAATTCCACTGGGGATTAATGTGATCAATATTAATGTAATATTATATATTTTATTATATTCTTTATTTAGATTTTTGTCACTATTTTCTGTTTTTATGAATTGTTCATATAAAAATTTTTCTTTTTTGGTTACATATCCCTTTAAATTTCTCAGTATATAAGGAACATTAGTATGCATCATTCTAACTTTTTCTTTCTGCACTGAAAAAGGCCATTACATTGGCCAAAACCGGTTTGCAGTTTCTTTGTTTTTTTATTTTGTTTTTCTAATATGCCACAATAAAAGTAGTTTTCTGCTTGCCTTAACCTTTGTGCTGGCTCGTTTTGTGCATTTTGACATTTGGTTTGAGCCTTGCACTGGATCTACCTTGCGTGTCTTTTTGGTATGCTTTTAAAACATCCCAGACATATACATATGATGTATCTTCAGTACTATTAAGAGTGATAAAATGTTTTTGTTTCAGATGCAATGAAATCTTTAAAATCTGATAAAGTGTTTAAGTAGGCTGGAATTATTTTAATTTGAGTACAAGAGTTTGAGCTAATTAATAATTCAAAAGATACCCCATTGTGATATGATAATGTACTTTAACTTTACTTAGATTGTTAAATGACAGATTAGAGATATAAACCCTATCAATTCTGGAATGAGTACCATGCCTTTTAGAGAAATGCATATAAAAAAGAGAGTCAGAATCAGTACAATCATTGATGTCTCTAATGTGATATGTGTCAGCAAATTCAGTTAAATTTTTTTTGCTGATAATGATACTCTTCTCTTACTAAGAGCAGTTGAATCTTTTTCATTAACTATGCAATCAAATTCACCTGCTAAAATAATAATTCCTTTAGATAATTGTACTATTTGGTTTAAGTGTTGTTTAAGGTATTTATTTTCCTTTTAAGTTCCAAAGTAACAGTATAAAACATACCTTTATCATCATTATATGTATCTATTATTTTAGTGTATAGTAAAGAATTATGCTATAGTATTATAACACCCTTTTTGTCTGATGAGGATGAAAGCTGGATAATACTGAATATTTTTTATTATTAAGTCTATTTATGTTATCCTTTAAAAGATGTGTTTCTTGCAGAAATACATTAGGTTTAAAAAGTTTCAAATATTTATATAAATTTCCCCTCTCGCAATTATTATTTTACCCATTGATATTAATTGATAGACATTTTAAGATTAATATAGATAATCATTTTTTGGGGTTACTTGGGTGATGATCATGGATATATTAATTATATGAACAACAATTGTTATACCAAAAATATTAAGATAGGTTTTGTTAAGTCTGTGATCCAAAAAGAGTGAAACAATGTTTTTCAATTTTTTTAAAAAATCTAGACACCGAATGAGAATAAATGCTAACTATATACAAAGAAACTAAAAATCTATGAACCCGTACCCCTTTCATGCAGTTCAAAGAGACTCCCAATTTAAACAGAAAACCTGTTTAAGTTAACCACCCTGTCACCAACAAGAGTTAAATCCCCCCACCACTACTCAAGAATATAGATATTTTCATTTGAAATAAAACATAATGATATATGTATCCCATATATCGGAGTATTTACACACAGGATATTTAATAGATACTATTATGCTTCAGGTCACAATAAACAGTGTTAGTACCTATATGTTGTTATCAAGTTATATGTTGTGTCTTTCAGCTTTTCCCAGGTAGGGATCGCCACAGCGGAACTCCGGTCCGCTAATGATTGACAGTAGATTTTTACATGCCGAGTTGCCAGCTCTGATGCACAACTTTCAACGAAAGTACGCCCATTCATGCATGTCTCCACACAGAAGATGCTCTAGCTGAGAATCGAACAGGACAGCATCTTACTGTGAGGTGACAATGCTACCGCAGCACCACTATTGCAGTTATCAAGTTATATGTAAGATAGCTAAAATATTAACAATATCAGATTATGTTACCATATAGGAAATAAAATGAACATGAATGGAAATTGAAAGAGTCTAGCTTTTGGTTTCCTCTTTAAGGTTATCTGACAACCTCTATAGCATTTTTGAGTTAGAATGTAATGATGATATATGGAATTATATGTCAGCAACATTTTCACATATTATAAGAGCAAATTAAATTAAATATATGAATGTATATATTCCCAAACCCCCAAATGAGGCAATGATTATATATAATTTATCTTGTACAAGGCCTCACATTTGAATATCTTAGTTTACAGGTTACATTCAAGTAATGGTAAAAGTAAGCAATATCAGATACCAATAGTTTGACTAGCATTGTAATAGTATTGCCAGACACAATCAAGCATGTTACTCTATTAACTCAAGTGACAGTTCCAGTTTCTTTGACAAAAAGACTTTTTACTTTTAATAAAGAAATGTATGTAATTATTATACTCATTTGCTGAGGTATAATATATAGAAAAGGTACCCTCGGTTTTGTCCTGTTTGACAGACATACTTTTTGCAGAAAAGGTTCCCATACTATCATCCATATTTGTAAGTGATTAAGTTCACATAAATCCACTAATACCCATTTTCCATCCCATCACTTACTTACTCATTATATAGCTGACTACCCAAAATATAGGAATCCAGCTGATCCATTGAGAATCAACAGACTAGTGTCAGTTGACTACTGTATAGTGTCTTAGATAATCTGCATAACAAGCAACTAGGTGGTATCAAATCAATAAAATGAATCCCTAAAGTTCAGTACAAAAACAGTAGGAATGCTTAAATTATCTATCAGGACAAAACTGTCATGCATAATACAGTCATCATCTAATTTGATATAAATTTCAGATGTTGAATTGAGATTGTGAATTTTAACAATTGCTCGAGCATTAATCCATGCTCTGAATGTCTAAGGATGAATTATATAAATTAATAAGTTCAGTACAGAGGTAGCCCATAAGACTTAGTAGCCCTCATCAGTATTTAAGATTTATCAGGACTTCTACTAACATTATAAGTTTAAACTTGAGTTGTAAATATGTTAATTTTGAGCTTTAATTTCAGGAGACAGGTCTCAAGTTTAGTCTGTCACTCTTCACAAATCTTGATAACAGCAAAATTGCTCATATATTTAAGTGTTACAGCAAGTGAGATAAATGTAACTTCTGTCATGTAAATCTTATAAGCATTCATTCATAACAAACATAGCATTAGAATTAACAGAAATTTTAATAATATAGTCCTTAGGCTAGTGTGTATATCCAGATTAAAATGGATTGTACCGTAACTGTGAAGAGAAGCATTCTCAATATATTTTAAAGTTAACTGAGATACTAAATACAATAAATACAATAACTGTAAATGGTAACCACTTAAGCACGAACTATAACTTTTTATGTTAGTAAAAAGGAATAAAATTGCCAGAAAATATTAGTTTTATTCCTCTATAAATCTGATTTTATTTTTAGAGGCAGAGGTTACTGCATATGGTTTTGTTAATGAATATTAATCTCCTAGATGCACAGTAACAGGTACTACCCAAACTCTGCCTTATATATAGGCTGAGATAGATATCACAGAGTATAATAGGAATAATCAATTTCTATTATTTTCCTTCTGTACAGATATACATTGTGAGAAGCCAGAAAAAAAATATATATATTAGGGATTGTATGGCATTGAAGCTACTGCCAATGAAGGATACCATAAACAGGGCTAGTATACAATTAGGGATCAAAGAAATTGTAAAGAATATGACATACAAAATTGTCTATGACAGATGATAAGTTAAATTGGTTGAGGGTATAAGCTTATGGCAATAAACAGTGAGCCCATTAAAAAGGTGTATGGAATGTTTCACAGAAATTAAGCCTCTATTGTAAAAGTGGAAAAAGGACTTAGACAGGGGGTGCTCAACTTAAAGAGGTGAATAGCAGTACACAATGGTATGCAATTCTACTTAATGTTAACTGCTTGCATTAAAAAACATAGGTTATATTCCTTGATTATTGTAAATGTCAAGATAATCACTGCCCTACGTTACTCTGCATTTTACTTGTTTGTACACAGCAAAACCAAAAGTGTCAGATTGTTTGCAGTGAATCATAACATAGTACAACCAGCAGCTGCACTCCTACTTTTATACAAATAGCTTATGTCAGTCCAATCAAAGATACAAGAAGCTAAGTTTTATATAATAACTGTTGAAATACAATACATGTCAAAAGAAACAAAATACTTAACCTCCATCAGTCCTTTTCTAAAACAATACATGTTTTCATCAAGATTATGCATAATGAAGAGATAATTAAGTCTGTTTCTGTGACAGTAAATTATGTAAATAGGTATGAGTCCAGCATTAGAAAAAAGCTCTTAAGTAATTATTTTGTTAAAGCATTTACTATTTTTTACACTGAAATAATGCATAAACAGAAAACCCATGTAGTGGAGTTCATATACCTGGTTTTCTACATATATACATGCTTGATGTAATACCACCACCAAATAGTCAAACTTAGCGTTGCAAGTAAATGTTATGATTTTGCATCAGTTTGCATTTGTATACAAAGCAATTATGAGTCCTTGTAATTTAAAACACACTTCAGGTACTTTTTAACTATATATATATATATATATAGAGAGAGAGAGAGAGAGCAAGACTTTATGACAATAATATTAAATATTCATCTTAGTAATATTAATTCATTCTGGCTTAGATATAGTGCTGTTTTTCTTCTATATCAAAAAGTTCATATTTTATATGCAGGCTTTAACTAATAAGGGCAGCTAACACCCATCAGCTGAACAGTAAAACTATTGTTGTTTTTTCTTTTTTACTTCTTTTTCCTTCCTTCTCCTCTTTCTCCTCCCCTTTCCCCTCTCTTTCCTTTCTTCTTATTTTCTCTCTCTTCTCTTTTTGTACTGACAACATTATGAGTATTAAGGCACAGATTCTTTCAGCAAGAGGAGAAAGAGCATGTCTAATTCAGCTTAATGACTCTTTACCTGAATTTGGCAAAAGGAGCCATTCAACATTGAAAATGAGTAAACTGCCATGTTCAGATACATTATCCTGTTGCATGTGTAGAGGCAATGTTGCATTTACTTGAATCCTGTTGATATCTATCAGTTAAAAGGACTGGAATGCTTTATATTTTAAGATGATTTAATGGCTGTAGAGGGAATTATGCTGTTTGCATTTCAACATTCCATCCTGCTCCTTCTTGGTGAGGTTGAAGGTCAGATTTCCTCTTTCACTTTTCACTTGATAGTACGACGATCACTGACACCCAGAGAATCAAAATGCATTGAAATGCCTCAATACCAGCTGCCTTAGAAAGAGTCTCACAGGTTGTAAAGTGGCTCGAGAGCTATAAGCTTGCTTTTAAATCTTAAGATACCCAGATATGTGTGAAAACTGTTGATTTGGAAAGAAACATTATCAAATAAGTCATTTGATTCTGTCCCAACAAGACCAATATAGCTATGTGACAAAGTATAAACCAAAAAAAAAGAACCAATCTAAAGGTACAATTAGTCCAATAAACTGTAGAAAAAAATAAACAAGGTTAAGTTAAGTTACCTTTAGGCAATTGTTTTAAAGCCTTGTGGAATCCAGAGATACAGGCAAGCAAATTCATATATATATATATATATATATATATATATATATATATATATATATATCCATTTCCCATGTTTATCCATTTCACATCCTTCAATGCACAAAGCAAAACAGTCCAAAACATAGCTTCTCAGATTCCAACTGTTCCACTAGGTCAAGGGAAAAAAGAGAATAAGTAAAAGAGAAAAGAAAACAAACACACATTGCTGGATTAAGACAGTTATTTATCTTTCAGTTTCTTCTTTTTTCAGCTGATTTCCAGCTGTTGTTTTCTGCAATTTGTTTCAGGAAAATGCTTGACCAGGATGGTGCAGTGGTGCAGCAGTTAACGTTGTCGCCTCACAGCAAGAGATTCTCCAGTTCGATCCTTGGCTGGGGTGCCTTCTGTGTGGAGTTTGCATGTTCTCCCTGTGTTTGTATGGGTTTCCTCTGGGTTCTCCAGATTCTTCCCACATTCCAAAGACATGCATCTGGAGCATTTCTCCCCAGGCTTCTGCTGAAAACAGGCTCTGTGGAACCTAGTCGGACTTTCCCGGTCAAGAAATGTTAAATAAATAAATAAATAAATACAAATTCCATGTCCTCTAATTTATCTAATATTTTGTTTGTTCTTATAAATGTTACTGCATAGTCAAGGTCATCAAATATTTTTATGCCATTAGTGAGAAACAGTTTCAATCTGTCTGGAAATAAGAGGTGCACCTTTATGTGGTTCTTCTTAAGTTCTTTAATTAGAGGTTGAAAAAGTTTTCTTTTAGAGATAACAACATTTGAGTAACCATTCTCAAAATGTATACTACTGTTTTTTATTTTTATGGGTGAGTTGGGCCAGGCAGGTTTCAAAACTAATTCTTTATCTTGTGTAGACATAAATCTCACTATTACTGATCTAGGTGAATTTTTATTTGAAGATGTAACAAGTAATCTGTGTGACCTTTCAATTTTGTATGAAATGGCTTTTGGAAGGTCTAAAATAGATGGTAACCAAGAAGTTAGAAAGCTCACCATGATGTTGCCTTCTAAATTGTCTGGTAAACCAAAGATCTGCAAGTTGTTTCTACACAATCTATTTTCTAGATCTTCTAATTTATTCTGGAGTGCAGTGTTTTGTTTAAATAAAAATTCAATGTTATTTTCTCCCTAATGTAGTCTTTCATCTACATCATTGAGAGATTGTTCAATATCCAAAATCTGAGATTTCTGTAGTTCTTTATGTATTAAGTCCATCTGTCTTGAGCATTTCTCTTCGAATACATCTATTTTTTGTATCCATCTTATTTAGTTTCAGTGACATCTCCTGCATATTAGTTACCAAGGATAAAATTTATTTCTTGAGAGAAGTGCCCATAGAATTGGTCTTAGAATGACTCATCTTTCAGTCTGAGATGATGGAATATGTTGTCAGAAGGTTTACGACAGGAAAATTTCAATAAAATTATATAATTTTTTAAAACAATCCTAGGATATGTTTAAAGTATCCAAAATATGAAGAAATAAACAAAACGGATAGTTTATAAATCCTGCCAGAAATGATTAAAGTGGCGGAGCTGGAAAAAAACTGCTGCTGGTCAGTGCACATCCTGGCCATGGCCTGCCAATTATTTTCTAATGAAAAACTTTAGAGCTTCTTGGCTTTTTTCAGTATAATTCTGAAATGAGTAAAACTGTATTTTCTGTAGTTGTCTATCATCTTTGTTACTTTGTTTTACAGTTTATTGATATGAGTGTTATACCATAGGTTTGTTTTTAGACATCTTTATAGTTACTTAGAATTGATGGACATTGACTTGTCTATGCAGTTACTGAGGTGATGGTAGAAATCAGAGGTGAAGGAGATTATTTTTTCAACTGGTTCCATGGGTATGGGTTTCCTGGGAAATTTGCACAATTCTGAACTGCACAGAGCAATCCCTAAAAACTGATCCACCTGGTAGGTGCAGGTACCAAGAGGTCTAAAAGAAAAATGACTGATGTATGGACATATTTTCCAGAGATGTAGAGAAGCAGTTTGGGGCATAGGCCAGGACTAGTTTAATAAGAAACAAATTGTGTCTGTGTATGAGCTCAAAGGGTGAATTTATCAATGTATTAAATGATATTTGCATTAATGATATCCAAGAAATATGGTGATATTTAGTATCTGCAATATATATATATATATATATATATATATATATATATATATATATATATATATATATATATCGACACCCGTTAGGTGGGTAGTTAATGTCTGCTAACATGTTGGTCTTAGGTTTGAAAGTAATCCGGTCAAGTGCAGTGTGCTAGTTTTCATGGATACAGATGGTGATATCTAAGAGGAAATAGTATGGTATTTGGCTTTGTTGACTGTTATTTAGGTCTCTATGAGCTACTGGTTAGGATCATAGGCAATTTGTATGAAATGATGGGGATTCTGACAAAAATCAGAAACTCTTCTACAGCTACCCCTTGGTCTAAATGGAGTGTAGATGCTGAACCGTATTGAAGAGGGAATGCTTTCAGTGCACTGGGCCAGTTTTTGATAATTACAAAGAAAGGAATGTACTTGAGCTGCAGGAGTGCCTCAAGTTCCTGGATAATTCTTGTAAGTCATTTGACACTAATTGGCACCTCTTTGAGGTTGCCTGGATCTGAATTTGCTATGTTGGAATGACCATCAAGTGAGTCTGCCTAAAAAAAACACAAATACACTATAATACAGAGGTGACATAATATCTTTTATTGGACTAACCTAGGTTTTATAGTTATTTAAGATTTCAGACTACTAGGAGACATTCACTGGATGTTGTTATTGCTGTTAGATGTGTCAATATCCACTTGTGTCTAGAAAGGGAAATAAATCATTTGTTTCTCACTGGCTAGAAAAAGCATTTGAAAATGTCAGTATGGAGATAAAAATGTGCAGTTTAGATGCTTAGTATGGCAACTACATCTTAAGAGAAAAAAATAGGACTGGACTCTAGAAGAAAGCTGAGCTAATTGCAGCACACCAATTATGGTCCACAGTGGCAATACAGTATAAAATCAAAGTGATCAGTGTATATTATAATGAGAATGGCATAGTGTAATTGCAGTCTCTGCTGACAAATTCGTGATTCCAAAATACAATATCCATGCCATACAGAAATAAAAAAGTCACTGACAGGAGCTGCAGCACACACCATTATGTCCAGAAGGATATACAACAGAGGACTTTGTGCAAATCACAGATTGCCATTGTGGAAATATGAAATTTTCTCTAACTAATGCAGCATCTTTAAGAAGAGCTGCATCAGGCAGAGCTACTGCAAAGCATGATTGAGGAGGACCTGGAAATGCATCCTATACATAGAAGACAGCCAACATGGTTGTAGTTAAGGTAGCACTCTTATCAGGAATTATAGACAGATATAGGTGAGACAGAGACAGAGAAGGTAGCACAGTGGATTAGTACACAGCATTGTTGCCTCACAGCAAGAGGTTCCCTGGTTCGATCCTTGGCTGGGATCCCTTCTGTTTGGAGTCTGCATGTCATCCCTGTGTTTGTGTGGTTTCTCTCTGGGTGCTCCAATTTCCTCCCATATTCCAAAGACATGCAGTAGGTGGACTGTATACTCTAAATTGACCATTGATGTGAATGTGTGTGTGAGTGTAGTGTGGAATATTTACCGTGGCAGGACTAGACACCTGGCAGTGTAAACCTTGGGTCTAGATAATTGTCACTATTGAAGTGACACCTCAACCTAATGTGCAAAAATGGGAAGGGGTTGTGCATGGATGGATAGGTTATACAGTGAGCTGGCACAGGCTGTGAGAGAGATGTTTGCACCCATGTCCTCATGCTGTCAGACAATCTAGTTCCAGTAAAAACTAAGGCATGCCTGAGTATTGGTATACTAGTCTCTGAGATATTCAAGACCCACATGGATGATACCTTAGGGTTATCCCAGACAACAGCTAGACACATTTTATGGCAGTTCTTGGCACTCATGTGCCACAAGGCAGATGACTGTATTCACTTTTCAAATAATGGGGGTGGCAGACTTCCATGGAATGGTTCTATGCCATCGCCAACTTCCCTTGTTCCCATATTCTTGGTGTAATAGATTGCATGCTTGTGCCTATAAAAAATGGGGTAGATGCCAAAGAGACTACAGTTATAAGGGGTGGACCTCACTCAATTGTAATATAGTGTCTTTGGCTGACATCCTCATCATTAACCTTATTGCAGCTCATCTCAGAAGCTTTCAAAACAACCTCCATATGGAAAGAAAGTACCTTAAGGTCAATGTTCAGGGATGGGAGACATCTCTGAGGAGCTACGATATGGTAGGTATGACAGTGTTGTACTGTATATACCTGCACTGCTGCTGCTATGTTAAGATGTCTTGCTAATGTGCATTGCTATCCATACCAACAGCTGTGTATCCACTGGAAACAAGGCTCATGATCCCATTCAGAGCATAATCCATGTACGCTAAGAGTGCATGTTTGCCATGCTGAAATCCAGATTCAGATGTCTGTATATATCCGGGGGGGAACACTGCAGTATACAGCACAAAATGATGCACAGTCACTGTGTGTGCAACACTGCACAATATTGTAACATTCAACTATGGTGGCCTTCCAGCCCTAAGTGTGGGTAAAGGACCTCAATAATCCCAGGCATCTGAAGATGAACAACCGTAGACTTCACAGCATGTTCAGGAAGACACAAGTGAGTTATCAACAAGGCATGAGCAACAAAAGCTATGGCTATATATGCAGGCTCAGACAACCCAGCAATGTCTGCTTCAGAACTGTGAGTCATGACAATCCATAAGTACAACTGTACACAGAGCAACATGTGATATAAACCCATACATGTATGCAAGCAATTATTACATATGACAGGCACATCCATATATGTGACTTATACAGAAGGAACACCATACATACACAAATAAGTATTACTCTGTGACAGGCAGTTAGCACACAGACATATGCAGTAACAGACAATGTAGACAGGACTGGAGCATGCCAGTCACAACATCTGAGACACTAGGCAGCAAATGTGTCAACAATACCATGGACATACTTTGTATGCATGGAAACTATTGACAACATCTGTAAGGATAACCTCAGTGTGCATGTCTGAAGAATAGGGTAACAATTTGTAAACGGTTACAGTTTTATGACATACCGAACCATGTCCATATCAGCACTGGTGTAGTTTGTCCTTAAAGAGAGTACAACACAGTGCATGGTGGAATGTGATTGTCATGCCCACATCTGTGTAATCTAGCTGTCATCTATAAATGCAAATGACTGCGAACATATGAAGGTCATAGTCTGCAAAGACAGCACATATGGAAAAAGTGCTATAAATATATGTCATGCTACTACTGGTAAATGGTGATACTACAGGCAATAGTTACAGTAATCCTGCATGTGTGTTATATCTGTATAATTAATGATACAGAAGAAAGGGGTAGAAGGTTAGTCATAGTATACTGCCATGCATATGCCAGGATACTTCTATGTATACTGGTCAGAGTAACTATGGCTAAAGGATGGGCACATGTAGTCACAGACAAACTTTTTCATTATGTAGTTTGGCTATCAGTTCATACATAAGTGTGCCACACAATGGCCAAACGGGTGTGCCTTACCAAGTGTACCTGTGTACAGTGACATGGCAGCCAACACAATAAAACAAGAGTACTGTTGGTTTACTACATGTGTGGTGCCAGGTGTATGGCTATGCAATGTAAGAGCATGTTGTCAGGTATTAAATGTGAAATGAATCTCCTGAGCTGCAGTGTGATGGCTGCATGAATGAAATTACTGAGTGTGTAGTACATATGTTGTCATTATAGGTGCATTTGAATAAACACATAATTTACACAAGCGGAGAAAATAATACAGAAAAGCTACATTACATTAACAGACTGTATCCTTACACTGTGAGATGATAAAGTCCTGTGGCATCAATCATGAGAAAGACCACAAAGTTGCACAGTGTGCTGTGATCAGCACTGTGTTTCTTGTCACCACAGGCTGAGTGACATACAGATGTGCTGTTTGAGAGCACTGTGCTGGATAAACTAACACAGATGACTACATACATCTTGATGGTCCCCACTGCTTCTCTGGGCAACTTTATCACATGAGGATCCCTCAACCCCAGGTTTTGGTACAGGACCTCTGTTGGTAGTGTCTTGTGTATCAGTTGACACAGTGCTTGTGCCAATGTTAGCAGCTGATGCAGATTATGGTGTGTTGGTCTGTGTACATGTTGATCGACCACTGCACCATGTGGATATTGCTGCAGAGTTAGCCTGGTATGGCATGTGTACTACTGCAACACTACTAGTGTTCACTAGTATGGCACATACATTACTGCAGTACTGCTAATATACAGTTGAAACATGATGCTTCACAGTGTGTGTAATACTGGCCATACTGCTATGCAGTGAAGCATTGTCACTCATAACTTTTGCATGCTAGGATTCCTGACTATCCTGTAATGCATAGATTCCATGTGTCACATGATCAGTCACCCTAACAAGTGCATACAGCTCCATGAAGTGACAGTATTATGATCATTCTTGCATCTGCAACAGCACACATACACCACAGCATTGTGTTCTGTGCACCATGGGCCATGCTTTCTTCCTCTACCACATCACCTCCAGTATCAAGGTCAGTGGAAAACTAAGCCATGAGAAGACACATGGTGTGAATGAGCTGTGACAATAGCAACAGGATTACAATCACCTAAATACACTTGTCTGTGCAGTATAAATTACAGATTATAGCACGCATTACAATATTGAATGGTGCAAATTGCAAGAACAGGGTAGCATACTTACATGCTTGTCAGGCGGCTGATGTTTACTGGGTAAAGGCCTGTAATGAAACACAAGAGTGACATATGAAGACCATCCATGCAGAATGCACTGGATAATACATCACCTGGTCTGTCATCATCACAAGATTCAATATATGTCATTGCAGAGCCAACAGCTGTAATAAACATGACATGTCAGTAAATGCAAGGCTTGCTCTCAGTAGTTTGGTAAGTCAGCACATTACTGCATACATAGCATACTTCTGTACCTCAGGACATCAAAGTTAATGCTACCTCAGGAGTTTTGCAATTTCTGGACTCATAATCAAGGGAGACAAGGAACTCTTAAGTATCTGGATGTGGGAGTTGTATGGGAAATCATGACATTATGCCAATATCTACATGCCCTTGTTGTCCTGCCATGGACTCCTACAGCATTATCTCTGCTGGTTATGTCCTCCAATGTGAAATTCCTCTAATTCAAATGCCCTCCTCTGCCAATTACATGCTGCCCATGATCTATGAGCTCATTTTCCCATGAGGGGAAGTTTTCCTGTCTATGATGTTGCTCTCTCATCTGAAAAACACAGCCATTTATGTATGGGTGCCACTATTACTTGTTCTCTGTGCAAGTGTTGTTGCACAAATTTGTGTGCAAACATTTAATTTATGCGCCTGACTGAATTTCAGAAAGTAAAGGCCTAGGCACACCCTGATACGTAGATGGTACTGCCTTCAACAGACTATAAAAAAAGGTTTTATTTACCAAGTGTTAACTACAAAGGAAATAACTTGCATTTCCTAGTAGTACATACAAAGGCCGACACTATTCTATGGAACAGTATATGAGTAACATATGTGTTTCACCTTAAAAACTGAAACGTTCTATTTTTGTAAAGAAACTTTTAATTTGAATAGAGAGTATAGCAAGTACAAGATTTGAATAAGAACAAACAGTAAATCAAGGAATAACAATAATAATGTAAAATCCAAAATATATCACCATATACATTATTTACATCAGCAGGCATTTCATCAGTAATTGCTGCATAAATTGTGAATGGAATGCAGACTTTCCTTCACATTAATACAGTATGGAAGACTAATCAACATGTTAATATAGTAAATCATAACAAGAAGTTCAAAACTAATTCCCGGGATTTAAGAGTCAAGCTTGGTTTAGGATTTGGTTTGGGATTAAGTTTGATGGCATTACAGTAATTATTTGACACTTTCACGAATTCAGACCAGTGTAGCTTAGTCAATGAGTTCCATTTTGTTGTGATGTAAAATTGTATCATCAAAAAGGAAATAATTGATTTTAAATTAAGAGTGTTTAGTTTATGAGGAGGTAAGTCTAAAACAACAAATTGCCATGATAGGGATTGGAGATCTAGGCAGATGACCAGAGGTTTTAGTATAGCTGCATGGCTGCAATTCTAGAAAGTATGCAGAATATTTATGTCTGGTAGGCAAGCTGCAGAACAATTACTGAGAGTAGATGGATAAAAATGAAAGATTTTGGCTGACCTATGATAGGCATTATTGTAAATAATAAACGGAGTGTAGAATAATTTTTATAATGAATATATTTAATATTAGAGGCAATAAGTTGTGACCATGTTTGATACTGATGTTTCCAGATTCAGCCATAAAGAATCAAGTAAGTATTATAACATTTAATGTTTAAAAAGGCTTTATAAGCTGAAAATGCAGATTTTGGAGTAAGCAAAGCTTGTACTACGCATAGGTATACGTTAATTTGAGGCTGTTGTTCTTTAATAAATCATTTTTTATTAAGATACCGTGGACTACATTTAAGGTAGAGAGATAGCCTTTGGGGGTTTAGGCTGGAAGTCAAATCTATTACTGAATAAAATCCTTATCAATGAGGTCCAAGACTAGGCATTTTTTTAATAATTGAAAATTGTTTAGATCAATGAAATAATTACTTTTTGGATGTTAAGATTTTTGTGAACAGGTTGAAACAGAATAGCAATGCCATCAAGGTTTAGAAGTTTAATTAACTTCTATTATGGATCAATATGACTTTTTAATGATTTGTCAGTCCTAGGTTTCTTGATATCTTTAGATTTTAGGAAGGGAAAGGTAGAGTGTTACATTTATAAGTAGCAAATAGTGAGCCAAGATGGATTCCATTTGGTTGAATTGGGTTTGGCAATGATGGCTTTCAACAGAGAAGAAGTTATTGCAATAGTAGACACAGACATCAGGAAAAGCCACGCTGCCCTGCTTTTATGGCAAATTAATTTGTTATAAGAAATTCTTGTAGATTTGGGTTGCCAAATAAATTTAGTAAGTTGAATGTGAATAGGATTAAATAATGTTTTTGGGATTGGATGGATTATAGATCTAATAAAAAAGTAGGAGTTTTGGGAAAATATTCATTTTAATAATTGCAACTTTGGATACAAAAATATATGCAGAAATTTCCATCTATTGATGTCTGGGGTAATATTTATCCATGTTCTGTATATGTTGTTCTTATAATTAACTGATGGAGGAGAGTAGAAATGTATCCCTAGTTATTTTATAGAGTATTTAAACTTCATGCTGTTTAGAATTGAGAAATCAGTAAGATATTGTCTGGAGATAGTATAGGAAATAGCAATAACTTTTCTACATTTAGTTTGTAATTGGCAAAGTAAAAATGTTTTTGAATAATTTCAAGAATTTTGGGGATATTGAAATTTGGAGCACTTAGGTATATAGTGACATCATCAACACATGCTTTAAATGGGAGCTTGAAATTGTAAGGGACAGTAGCAGAAAAGACAGATAATTGTTTTAAAGAGAGTAATAAAACTTCTATATAAAGGCTGAATAAATAAGGAGAGAAAGGACAACCTTGTCAGACACCATTCTTCAGAAAAATAGGTGAGGGGATTTGTTTGCTTATTATGAAGTTATTTGAGGGATTAGAATAAAGAATATATATATATATATATATATATATATATATATTGGATAAATTATGGGGGACATCTGAATTGACTTAAAATTGCAAAATGGCTCTGTTCGTGGCCCTTTATTATTTAACATCTTTACAAACTGTCTCCACACCTCCTGCTCTCAGTCTTCTCTCTTACAATATGCTGATGATGCCGCAATCATCTCCACTTCTGAAAATCTGTCTGACCTACACAGCATAACCCAAAATTCTTTCACATCTGTTGAAAACTGGCTTGCTGATAACCATCTCATACTCAATCCCAAAAAAAAAAAAAAAAAAAAAAAAAACTTCTTCTATTCCTCTCAAAATCTATCTCTCACCTTAAACCTACTTCTTCTATCACATTTCTTAACAGTACTGTCATCAATGTGAAAGCACACACCAAACTCCTAGGTGTTACCATTGATGAGCAACTTACATTTGACCTACACGTCCATCACTGCATAAAGAAGACTCACCAAAAACGTGGTTAACTATACAGAAATAAGAAATTCCTCAGCAAAGACTCCAGACTCTATCTAGCCTATGCCTACCTTCTTCCCAGTCTTTTTTATGGTTCACAGATCTTAACTAATCCGCAATCCTCTCTAAAATTTAAGCTCAAAATCACTTACAATAAAGTAGCAAGGTTTGCTGCAAACCAGACCTTCAACTCCAACCACTGCCTCTCTCTTAAATTTCTTAACTGGCTGGAGTTCCTCCACCATCTCATTCTTTCTCAAGTGCTTATCATTCATTCCATCCTCAACAAACCTACCTCTTTCCCTGGCATTTCTTCCCTCATTTCTCTCTATACCCCTACTCAGACCCCTCTGAGCTCTGACCAACTATCTTTCAAAATCAATAAGCCCAAAAAAAACAATTGGTCAACATCTGTGCAGCTTCTCTATCACCCAGTCATAGAACAAGCTACCCTTTTCCATCATAAAGATATTTAATGCTCATGAATTCAAAAAAGATCTAAAAGATTACTGGCTGAACTCCTGGACATATCCCTGTAAAAAACAACTTAACTTAACTCTCTCTTTTCTTCTCCAACCCTTATTCTCATTGTTCTCTCTAACAGCAGCTCTATACTACTCCACTAGCTTCTATCCCTTCTCTTATTTCTACTTCACTGAGATTGTATTTCTTCTCTTATTTCAATATCACACAGCTTGTTTTTTTATGTTTACCTTTTCTTATATCTACTTCATTTAAACTTTGTTCTGGTCTCTATGTATTTATCTTCTTCTCTGACTGTCTAGTCATCCTAAGTGTACGTTTTTTAATGATTTGTACTGTTAGTATGGATATTATACCTACCTATGTTAATTAGACTAATGATTGTTTTCAATGATTGTATAGTCTCAGTAAGTATAATTATTTGTATCTTTTAATGCGATCTGTATTAGAGCTTTTCTCCCCGGCCTCCATTGAAAAAGGGTTTATGCTCTGTTGGACATTCCCAGACAGCAAATGCCAAAGAAATAAATACATACATACATACATACATAAAATAATATTAATAATATTGATTTTATCAAAAGCTTTTGATGCATTAAGGGATATGAGATATATGTTGTCCTTATAGATGGTTTTAAAAAGTTGAAGAGTTTCAAATGCAATTGCTTGGTTTGATATTTGTCTTGTATTTAAAAAGCCATATTGGAATGGAGAGATTATATTAAGCATAATAGGTTTTAGTCTACTAGCAAATATGGTAGGTCCGTACTTACTAATATTATGGTTGTCACTTTGATTTTTAGGTATCATAATTGTTTTGCTGTATTAAGGTATACATTTCATATTCCACTGATACTAATGTATGTTACAATTTGGTTTAAAATGTTTAAAAGATGTTTCTGGAAAAATGTTTAAAATTCAGATGTCAGTGCTATTTTAACTCCAGTAAGTGTTGTTAAAATGAGAAAAGAAAGTACTACTGAATGCTGGAGACATAATAAACATATTAAGGCTAATCAGTCACATATGTTTTATGATTGCTTTATGGTATAAACATTTTTGGTAAAAGTTCAAGATTTTTTAAAGCATTATGGGATGATACCTTCATTTTAGTAACAGAAATGGATCTCTTTAATATATTGGAAACAGAAATACAAAAACAAGACTTTTCTTAGCTAGCTTGGTCTATACTACCTGTGGCCAGGAAAACTATCACAAAAATGGCAAATTTTTTCAGAATCAAAATTTGGAGAATTTCTTATCCTTTTCAGTGGTACAGCAATTAAATAAATTATAGTAAAAGTGAGAAGAATGTATCATAACAAACTTAAGAAGAATCCTTGTTTGAAGGTTTTGGCCTTAATGAATCATCTTCTTTATCCACTTAATCATTTTATATTGTTAATAAAATTTCTTATTTTTGTCTTGCTTTATTTATTAATTCATTGATCTCAGGCTTAATGTAGATATTGGAAATAGTTCTAATTAATTTTTTTCTTTAAAGCATGATTTATTATATTCATATTTTATATAACATTTCAAACTTTGTCAAATTTGTAATCAGTCTCAAAAATCTTAATAAAATATTAATGAAAAAAAGTCAGATGTATAGCTATCTAAGCTGGGGACAGTTCCATTTATTAATTTTTTAATCATCTGTCTAATTTCTAGCAATTGAATGAGTTTTGATAGCCTTTGTGTTTTAAATTCCTATAAAAGTCTTTAAATATCATAATAATTTCATGGGTTAACTGTTAAGAAATGTCATTATTATTTTTAATCTCTTGCATAGTAGATTTTCTGATTTAAAATTAGTTTAGCTAATAATCTTGATAGTAACTGTGCCCATTCAGAATATTTAGCTAAAGTGTAATTTTCATACCAAATTAGTTATGAAAAATAAAGGAGAGCAAGATCTCGGCTGAATTGTTTAACTTTGAGTTCAACCGATGGAATGACACTCTCGGCTAAACACATTTCAAGTTGTTGAACTTTATGTTTGATATTTACCTCTTTCTGTTTGCAGAATTTTTTAATTTAAGAGGCTTTACTTAACAAAATGCATTATAACTACCATTTTAATGCAGCTTATTGAATATCTAGTTTTATATGACAAGAAGATAGGTTATTGCTAAAATAAGTCAGAAAAGATTTGACTTAATTAGTTCAGGATAATGTAGTAGAAGGGGGGTGAAATCCCTGTTGTTAATGTGGGATAAGTTGGTTAATGATAAAGAAATGTTTAATGAGATTTGGACTTTAGAGTGGTTGCATATGGTACAAAGTTCAGTGATAAACTGTGCTACATATTCAAGTAGGCTATATGATTTGAGAAGAAAGTCAAATTGTGACCAGGATTTAAAGCATGGAAAATAAAAAAAGTAAATTTATTGTATGAAGGAGAAGCAAATCTGACTGGGTCAGTGAGTTCAAATTCAGTTTTTAGTCAAGAATAGCTTGTGGTATATTTAGATTTAAATTTTAATGGGAATTATATCTGTCTTTTTTAGAGGTCACTTATTGCATTACAATCACCACAATGTTAAGTAGGTGGTTGTTGGATATCTAAGAATCTTTATAATTTGTTATATAAATTATAATATTTAGGTATAAGGAGAGGAAGGGGTGAAAAAGATAAGTGGTTTAGGAAATATATTACATCTAATGCCTGTATAGACCAGGAGGTCTTGAGCAATTGTCATCCTCCCTTGATTGTGCCATATATTTTATGGTTTTGGCAGCTTTTAAAATTGAGTTATCATCTTGCCAGTTGAGGAATTGAATGCATATTTTACTGCACGAGTTAGATTGGGACTTATGGGGTGCTCTGTGTGTTCTTTCAATGATAACAATAGCAGCAGATTTTGGATTGCTGAAAAGAATGGATAATATTTCTTTGATCGTGGCAATTAAATCAGTTGCTTTGTGAGTTTCAGGGATGCCACAAATAGCCGTTTGTTATGGCAACTTCTTGCTTCTAAGACAAGCAGCTTCTCTTTCATTGATGGTAAGTCTTCATTTAATTGGGTCAAATCTTTCTGAACTGCATGCACTTTATCTTCACAACAGGATATTCTGTTTTCTGAGATCTCTAATCTGTTTGTAAAATCATTTAGTGTATCATCGATAGAAGCTAATTGACTTGAGATGTTGCCAATAGATTCGATTGTAGTAAGTCCAAAGACTGTCCAGAGTGAAGGATTGCTCCAGTTTAGTTTTAGATTGTGGTTGTTTTTTTTTTTTTATTCTTTTATGCTGTCTCTGAGACATTTTTTGTCAGAATCTATTTTAGCAGTTATTAAGGCAGATATCTTTCTTTTAGAAGTAGAAGCTTTCACTAGATCAGTCAGATCCCCTTCTGACTGATGCATTTTTGCAATAATTTAGACCTGACAGAGACAGGTTAGTATTAAGGGTTTTTTAATATTGATCAAAAAAAATTTCCTTTTAATCTTCCTTTTAGGTTGTGAAGATTGCAGCCAGCTTAGGACCACCCAGCATATGACACAATGATATCTGAATAAAATTGCAAGTGGGTAAGTAAAATCAAAGCAAGTTCAATGCTAATGGATTGAAGGAGGTAGCCTTTAAGACTAAAGTCATGTTTGTGCGCAATATGTTTGAACTAGACTAAATTTGATGAGCGGTAAGTGGAAATAATAAGTGGATCAGCTTTTGAAGTTGGAGCCTTAAAGGAAATACTACTCACTCAGTGTTGGCCATCTTACAAACCCCCCAAAAAGTGACAATTCCTAATATGTAGAATAATTTTAGTTGCGTTACAATACATACCTACAAAGTATCTAATATCAACAGCATGCCTACACTTCTGAAATCATCTGAACACATTACTGTGCAGTATACATACATTTGCAGACAATCTGCAGATGCTCACTGACTTGAAAAATGCTAGGCAAATGGTATTGTGGGTCTCAAAGGACAGCGCGGTTGTATTGTTAAGATACTGCTATGGCACTCATGCATCTGTAACCAAATGCTGTTACATTATATAATAGTACAAAAAACGCATAGCATATGACTTTGTAGTGCTTAGCAGTACGAACATTCAAACAATTACATTTCCATTCAGAATCCACATACCCACATGAGTATCCATCTATAGTTTGAGGGATAGCTATGGAGACCATAGAAGTAAACTGAATGGAACACAGTGGCTATGCAGACAAAAAAGATAAGGAGTAATAGTAAGAGAGAGCACATAAGTAGAGTTACTATAGATAGTAAGGGCAAACTACTCCCCTGATCAGTTATCACAGTTGCCTTCATCAACAAAATTACAAACGTCCTATCCATCATAAGCTCATTTAAATACAGTTTATGCCAAGCATTATTAATGAGGCTCATTAACGTGGAGTGGTGTGGAATCACATAAGTTGTTTGGTGGACACTGACAGATATCAGGTCAATTGTAACAGCATCCAAAGCAGTTTTTAGCAGTAACACATATTATATCTATACAAAGGTTGCACTTACCTACTAAGGCATGAAACTTAAAATCTACTACATTCTGTGATTCAAGGACAGTCTGTTCTATATATTCAGCTGAGTGCTGTACATAAGTGTTCAGAGAGATTCTGACTATGAGGTGACTGGGATGAGTTCATGCATTAAATGGACCTGAGAGCAGAACTTGTATATGCTTTATATCTCCTTCAGATATGAAGCATGCGTGAGGGATACTAAATAGACCTGTGAGATATTATTGCTGTGGATCTACAACATTTGATGGGTTTCTATCAAACCAGTTTATAAGTCATGTGCTTGTATGATGACCTGCATCAACCTCTACCCCAGCAGCAGTAGGAGTGGATGGGTAACATTTGGTAAAGTCCGCTGGAGAATATAGTAAGTAGAACTACCCACACCCTAACGCCTCTGTCTCCAGCAAGAAATGCAGGTCTGCAAAACAAGTATTACATGTCTATATGAATTTTTATGTGCGATGTTCAACATCCTAGCTTCACTGTGTACTGTTAACATGATACACTAGTTGAAGTGAATGTGTACAAAATCATGCAGAACTGTGTATGAACAATACACATTGACAGTAGGTCAATCTTATTCTTACTCACTGGATTAAGACTAAAACAATAACTGACTAACCTAACAGTAACCCTGCCAAGAACCCTGACCTGATGCCTTACCTTAAAAAAATCCCTTTCTGTAACAGTATCACCATTCAGACAAATTTGGTCTGAATGTAGTGGTAGTAGAGTTTTGGTTTCAGTGATCGCAAAAGCATACATTTTGTTTTGTAATTTTTTTTTTTTTGGTTTTGGTGATTTATTTTCTAGAAATGTTTAAATATACAAGCATTAAGCAGGATGAGGTTGATGATTTTTCATTTTGAAGTAATGTTATAGGCCCATGTACACTTACTGTTGATATGGGTAAGGGGACTGTTTAAAAACTATTTCTGAACTTGTAATGAGCTTTTGGTCAGTTAGGCTAGTTACATTTTTTTTTGTCATTTAGGCTGGCTGCGTGTTTCTCTTTTATCTTTGCAAATGTATGGGTATGCATGTCACTGATTCTTAAAATCACCATGGTTGTGCACCTATGATAGCGTTTTTATTGATGCAGCATGTAGCTACACATGTTGATCCTTTATATAATGCAGATAAGAAACATGAATCACAAAGTCATGAGTGTGCATGAAAAGCTAGGTAAACAGTGCACCTTTTGAGCATTATGGAGTGCTATTGTAGTGCTGCCAATTTGATGTCCATTGCCATAAAATAGTATGCAAATGTATACAGTATGTATATGTGTGTGTGTGTGTGTGCGTGTGTATGTGTGTGTGTATATATATATATATATATATATATATATATATATATATATATATGTCCCAACATATATATATATATATGGTAACATAGCACCCCTACTATACCACAGACATATGTCAGTTGTGCTATAATATGCATACAAGCCGATATATGTATTTGTAGTGGCCAGTATGCCATGTATGCATATACTGGTATGATATGCAATGTATGCTTTGCTTCAACTCCTCAGTCAGTTTGCACTTATGGTGGACATTACCTAGCTAAATACACCTATGCATATATAAATAGCACGTCAACAGTGATGACTTCAGAATTCTCCAAACTGCATAACAGGTGTTTACAGTGCATGTGTATGAGCAATTCAGTTTCCTTTCAGTACCAAGGGTTGTATTAACATTTGTGCTATCTACTGATCTTAATATATTCTATCATTGTGGGATGCATACTTGCAGTAAGACAGGTCATGCATTGACAATATAACATGTACATAGATGAAGACAAAAAATATTGTTCACTGGTAGTATTAGAAACAATACCCTCAAGCTTTAGTGAGGGAGACATACATGAACAGGACAGCATTAGTGAATACCACAAAAGTACTGAAAATAATGTGATTAGGCTTAATAACATACTGCAACAGTATGTTTCTTGTTTTCTTTTTTTTTACAGCTGATGTTGCGTTTCTTCAAACCAATGCATGATAAAAAAATCCAATGCTTGAATAGAGGCAGAGGATTAGCGGTACAATACCCTTCAACTATTTCTGTCAGTACAGTCTTCTACATAATAGATATCTGTGTAGTCCCACACAGTTCAACACATCACATGCATCCATCTCGCACAGTATATTTCTGAACGAAGTTGAGCAATTTCATGTTTGCATGTACCCTGCTGTCAGGCATGACAATTGTATTGTTGGCATGGCTGGAAAGTAACATTTTTTCCAATGAGTGCTGATGAGGACAATAACTGTCAGTGGTAGGTAAGGTCCCAGCATGTTCCTGACCATGAGACAGCATTCCTCTTGGTGTTGATGTGACAGCTACACAGACAATATTGAAAATCTAAAGTAGGTTGCACATGTCTCTAGCAAGCATGTTACATTCCTAAATATTGAACACAATACTTCACTACTGTGTACAATTACAACCTGATACAGGCTATGTTTAGTGCAGCATGTGTTTGGCATGAAATACAATATTGGTAGTAGTGAATGTCAGCCTCATCAAGAACATTATGTTTTAATGAGTGTTGCAATCTGGCAGCTAATGCTACAAATGAGCAATGCTGTAATACTTACACCTTCAGGTACAGTATTCAGCTGCCACTATATGTATTTGCTTTGCAGTACAATGCACTGTCATACTGCAGTGCCTTCCATACAACTGGCAAACAGGAACATACATGGTTTTGCAGTCATAGTTATGACAGGACATCTCTGAGCTGACCAGAAAGTTACACTATCCACGACCCCAACATAAATGTGTCTGTTGCTTTGGTCACTGTGTACTGGTAATACTCATACATGTAAATGGATATCTGGTAAGGCTTGCACATGTACTTTTTTAAGTGGCAGGACTATATTGAAATTATGTTCTCAGATTCCCATAATGCAACACTCTGTGAACAAGAATGTAATTGCAAGGCATGTAAATCATCTTGCAAAGCACTATTTAAGTTTTCATCTGTGTAACAAATATTAACAGTCTTCATATCATCTGATCTCTTTTCTGTTGTGTAGAATTCTATGCACTCATCATAACTATAAAGTGAGACTGCACATATTTGTAGCAGAGCAACATTGATGTGCTTTGGATGTAAAACATGATTTACTGAAATGGTTAGTAGAGATGGAGCTTGTTTTCTAGTGATTTTATTTTGTCATTCTATTGCTTTATAGAAACTGGTTAAATGATACAATCATGTTATTTTTCTGTTGTGAAACTGTGTCATTTAACTGCTACATGTAGGCATACCTACAGCAATGACAGGTACCCGGGGAGTTTGGTAAAGAACGTACATCCGGCCATGGCATGTATATGCATTATGGACATTGCTGTGCCCTGTAGCATTTTTGATAATGAGTGCATAAATAGAGATGTCATTGTGATGTGGGTGAAGAATGCACCAAGCTGTGTGATACTGGGGGGGGGTGTTAGCCATGGATTATGATTTCTGGTTTCTTGTAAGTACTGCATGTATGATGTCTATGTCCATTTGTAGGGCAGGATGCAACAATGAAGCATTCACATTATCAGTGCATATGGACAGTATGATCCCTTGTGATAATTTGCATATGACTGTACTTATATTATCCATAATGCATGTTTGCATAAAGCAGTAAAGTGTGTTGCATTGTTTATCTTATACAAAACACTTTGGCTACTGAGAACATGGTTCATGTGATGTACCTTACACTTACTTTTATCTGGCAACGTAGGCACATGCATGCCTGTTGACAATGTGGTCAACATATAACAAACAGTACAGTACATGGTTGACTGAAAACCCTCTGCATTCATACAATCCAGCTTATGTGTTTAGTTACAGAGATATTGTGCAACTTGTGTAATTTGTGTTTTTATGTTTACAATTATGTTTTCAATCTGGTGACTTTGAGGTGTGTGCTTGTGTACCTACGAGTAAACATGACATACAAAGCACAACACAGCAGAATGCTATTTACACTGCTAGTTATAATGCAACCTGAAATATAAGCATGTTAAATTGTATAATGTGCATTTCTTTCATAATTGCTGCTACATCTCTTAATTGCTACTGTACAGTTTTTATTATATATTATTACTTTATGTTTTGTTTTTGATATGTACATCTTATCACCTCTCTGTTCCACTTTATTCTTCTTAGTAAATTATTTCACTTTGGCCATACCTGCAAATGGTCAGTTGTAATCAGTTTATTGCTACAGTAAGCAAATGTAATATAAAACAAAAGCAATGCAGTGCTCCACATAATGGTCACATATAATGCAGAGGGGCTTTGTCTTTTGTTTAGGTAAATATTTTGCAGTGCATTTATCTATATGCTGTCAACAGCTGCAAGGCATACCACAGATATATTGTATGATATTCATCGTGGTGCCATTCCATGTTAGGACACTCATGATGTCATTCCATATTAGGAATCACTTTTGTAAGCATAAAGTCTAGCATGTACAAATGACTTGTGATACCATTGACAGATGTATGCTGTCTTTACAGTGGGTGGTATGATCTGCATTTAAGTTTATATGCAGGCATCACTGAGAATGAGGCACCAGTTGTGTTCTGAAAGTGTACTTGATCCATTTACAAGTGAATGTTGCACATTTCATACATGATATGCTTCTGTATGTTTTATGTGCATTATTATGCAATACATCATGTTCTATTGACACAGTATGTGAGTTGCATTTCACACAAATTATCTCTGCATTGTGTGCTTCCTACCATGACATTCCAACATCAGTTAATGATGTTTTCTGTAATATACGTCAGCCCTTTACAATCTTTTAATATAGCCATCAATGTGTATATGACACTTAACAACAATAGCTTTCAACATAACTCATTTTGCATTGACCCATTTAAAATTGATTCATGACATTACAGAACACAGTGTGTAACAGAATGGAACAACCTACATAGGCATGAGATGTACAAGAACACTGAACGGGACTGTAGTACACAAACACATTTCTAGTATACCATACTCATATATTGTTCTTGTTTTCCATCATATCTTACAAAGGAACCATAAGAGGAGAGTCTGCCCCTTGATCGAGGGCCATAACTATCTCATTTAGTGCCATGTGTTACTTCTCACTCTGACACCCCTGAACTCTAAACTGAATTGTGGTCCATTCTCTGATCTGGCACTTCACGCTTCTTAAGAAGGGTCAGGTCCTTTTAATTGCTGTGCATTTCTAACATGTTACATGCTACTGTTGTATGTCCTGAACCCGGTACATGAGAGGTCATGCATCCATATGAGCTAATGGCACAAATCATATGATATCTCACAAGTTTCATGATATGCCTTGCAGTTTGCTGTAGGCCTGCACATACAGCATGCTACTGCAGTTGCTATCCCACACAGTAATGCCCAATATGCTTTGTGTACTCACACAAAAGCCAGTCCACCTCTACTACAGCATATACAAAAGCTGTAAAATTAACTGTGCATATAGATGGGTTATCCAAAAGCATCAAAATGTCTTGTATCTCTGTGTATAGTCCCATGTATATGCATCCTGTATGTTCTACTGTCCATGCTTAGATGTCTATTTCCTTTCTGACCATTACTGAATCAGATAAGCATAAATCACATGTAAATTAGTAGCTGTGCCATGTATAGTGTTCCCTAACATGTTCTGTTCTGTATTGTGTTAGCCAAGTGCTGTCTAGTAGTATGCCTTTATGTGTGAGTGTGTGTGTGTGTGTGTGTGTGTGTGTGTGTGTGTGTGTGTGTGTGTGTGTGTGTGTGTGTGTGTGTGTGTGTGTGTGTAAGTACATAGTATTCCACTTTATGTAGTATGTCTCCAGAAACTGACATAATTTCTATGGGTAATGGTGTACTCCTTATACAATTTAATATGCACTATGTAATCACTGTACACATGTGCAATGCACATGATGCCACATACACATGACATTCTCATTGTGCTCATGAGTCTCCTTAGTGCCACTTGTGTTTAACTGGCCGGACAGCAGATTCAAGCATAGTAACTCATGACATGCGTTGAAATGTGTTTGCATGACTCTGCATAGTCTTATAGCATATATGCTGTACATACTAGTGACACATCATTGCATATGACTGCTATGCTGCTGTTGTTCATTGTGATGTGGTCATAGGGTTGCCACTTCCATGTGTCACGTGCATAGTGCATACCTAGCCTTAACCTTTGACCATGCACATGAGTCAGAATTTTGTAGCACATGTATACATGGGCTTATATTGCATACTCAAGCAATGTGAATCTATATGCAATCCAGGCAAACAAGTTTGCATATAGCTAAATGTTCTTTTCAAAGTAAATATTTTAAACAGATGCACTTTCCATTTACATGCATTACTAATTGCGGATATCGTACTACATGATGTGTGTCAATAAAAGCGTGATTTCTGATTTGATTATTTGAGGGGTACTGGATGTTTAATCTAATGGCACATTTTCAGTGATTGTTATTGTGATATATACTATATGATATATGATATATTCTGGGTGTATGTTGCATTTCTGAAATGTATGTTGTCATACTCTATGCATATATTAAAGCAGCATCATAGTGTCATTGGACTGGGACACGTCTACATGTTTCAAGCATGTGTATGTACTTGTGTGGGTATGTACCCAGGACTGCCATTTCACAGTCCATAGTATTGCACTTGCATACATATGCACAAACACAGACGCACACACGCACACACACTCACACACACATACAAACACACACACGCACACACACGCGCAGACACACACACACACACACACACACACACACACACACACACACACACACACACACACACACACACACACACACACACATAAAAACACACACGCACACACGCACACATGCACACACACACACACACACACACACACACATGCATACATACAAACAGACACACATACCATGCCTACAAGAAGTTTAGTGCTTTATAAACCGACATAACTCTTGCACTACATTTCTACAGTTCACAAAATCTGATGTTTTTGGAAAGATGTGCATGACATCTTTTTATGGTTCTTCCTGCTTTCTAAAATATAATAGTTTCAAAACTAAAAACATGGCAAAGAATAAGTCCTTTTACAGATCAAAAAAATAAAGAAACCATAATGCACGTCATATGAAGAAAGGGTTATCTCAAAGAATGTGCAGGTATACAAACACTTAGTGGGCAAAACTTGATGACCATAGTCTATCAGCATTTTGCTAAATGAAAGTTTATTCATTAAACCTTCATTTCTTCTCCCTTTCATCTTTGTGTGGAAAGAAACATATGGATGAGTGTAGTTGTTAGACAACTTCCAGGAGAGTCTGTTAGTGGCTGAGTCTTTGACACAAGTTTCCTTTAACTTTGCTATCTCCTTTGATCCTCAGACCTGTCCTCAGTATCTGCTTTGCTAAACATGTGTGCCAACAGTTACAGGACAATAACTGATCTTGTTTTTAGGTTTTATACAATTTTCTTAATATTATTAGCATAGCACTGTATGACTGTTATTTTTCTTTCTCAATGTTTTGCCTATTTTGCTTACTAATTGAAAAATTTACATTTTTTAGCCAGAATCCAGATTATTTCAAGCATGAGTGCTCAGGCTTGCAATTTAGAACATGACATTATAAAAATATTCAAATGAAATCTTTCAAACAAGCTAAGCAGGTTGCATTTTAATTTAGGTTAAAACAATATCACTCCCTTTTTGTTTCAGTAACAACTAAAATATCAACAGATAAGGTTATTAGCTAGTTAAATATTTAACACCAGGGAATGGGGTTAAAGCACACATGGAATCAGAATGGTTACAACACTAGTTTATTTTCATTGACAGAGGAGGTGTTTCAGATGTGAGCTGTTCACCATCAATGACATCATATTAGCAGTCCTTTATCCACTTTTCACAATGTTTGCTGGTGTTAAGTCAATAAGCACTTGAACTTGGAAATGGACATTACAGAAGCCCTGGTTATATAAAAAAGAACAGAATATGCCCATTAGGAATGGCAGCAACAACATTCTACTTTACTATTTCACTTTTTTTTGCAGTTGGTCACCAGCTGCCTGGCAGCTTTGTGCTACAAGTGACACATGCACACATCTGTATGTGTGTGCTCATGTCTGTATGAGTGTGTTTGTCTCTATATGTATATGTTTGAGAGTCTGTATATGTTTGTGGAAGGAATACGTTACATATCCTTCTTCATCCTACAGCAGGTATGGATTTGTTTGTCTATAGTAATGGCATGATCTCAGCTACACTGCTTTGTGCATTGCTACTGTTGTTTGTCTGAAATTATTTGTGTGATCTGGATGTCAGTTTCTCAAATCATTGTTGTTGTTATTGTTGTTATAATTACTCCTTGCTACTTATGGATCAGTTCACAGACATCATCAACAATTATTGCTATCTATATTCTCCTTAGACGTGGTACTGAGAATAACTACAGTATGCTGCATTCAAGTGTGTGGTAACCAATTTAATAAGTTCTTTATGCAATCATCGTATATCACCTGACCCATACCAAATTTGCTTTGTTCTATTGATGGCAGCTGAATCTTGAAATGCACGGTGCTTGGCATTCAAGTCAACTTCTGATTATATTATTGGCGGCATCTGAGCCTGCTATTCTAGAATATACTGGGTGTAATTTTTGCAACCGCTTCAGTCCTCATACTATTGCTTTTGTACTAAATTTGTGTATTGCTCTCTTGCCACATTAATTGTGTGCTTTACTACCCTACAGTTGTGCACCACTCTTAGATCATACTTTGTGTAATTTATATGATTGCTTAAGCTTTCATACTGTTTTTATATTGAACACAGCTATTGCCTTCTTGTTACAGTAATCGTGTGCTGTGTCCAATTATATCATTGTACTCTGAGATTAGACAGAATTACATAATTTCTTCTATGTAGGTTGAAGTGGTTGCTGCATCTGTGTTAGACCATCTTCACCACACTTGGTCCATGTCTTCCACAGCACATTTTATTTAACTAACATATCTTCTCTACCTACTGACTAAATTGGTTCAATATATAATTTCTGCCCTTGCCAAATCAACCTACCTGGCAAATTGTATTTGGTATACTGAGTGTATGAAGTGTCTAATGCTCACCAACAACTAGCTACTACTGGATTATTTTATGTGATTTGTGAAAGATGCAATTAGCTGTATAATCTGCAGGACCACCTGCTTGTCCACATGATGGATGGAAAATAACACAAATCTCGCCTATTCCTCTACAAGATCATACTAAACCAATACATGCTAACCAAAAAACATCAATCCCCAGGCCTCGAAGAATCAAGACTAAAAAGCCTTGACAGAAACCTACAAGTACAACTCTGCCATACTGATGTAACTGTTTGAGTCAAACAACTGAAGACTGCAAACCCTCTACTGTGCCTAGGTTTGCACATACAAGTAGAAATGTCCAAGTAATTAATTATTCCATGATCAGCATGCTGACTGAGCACTCACTAAGCTGAACAAAGAAAGAGTGACCGATTGTTGCCTTTCCAGTACCAAAATCCGTGATATCATCCAATCCCTCAAACCAGCAAATATGATAATGGTTTGGTGGTGACTTGTAGGTGTGGATGACTTAAGTGCGTAACCCAGAGTGACATGGAGAGAGACACGTTGGCGCTCACTTTGCAAGTGTCAAATGTAGGTAAGACTCTGGCACTGAGTTAAATCCTACCCTCGTCCAGACTGATGCTCACATTCAAAGATAAGCTAATAATCTTTAGCAATTGGCTAAGCAGATGGTATTTTTGTAGTTGAATAAAGTATGTATCAGCTTGGGATGAAATGGTTAACGGCTGACTTGCTTCACCAAGGATGACCTACAGCTTTCATTTCAGAGCTGCTACATACTGGCCAAAGCACTTGCTGCACCATTACTGCCATTTTTGGGAAACATCCACCATCTGGATATTCCAGCATAACAAAAAAATT
>NC_056728.1:373363799-373451299 GCF_019279795.1 Protopterus annectens | reverse complement strand
AATTAGGATATCTGGTTAACCAAGTATGGTGTGTGATCCTCAAACCCTCTTCCGACATGCATAAGCTACAGCTTGAACTGACGCACGTTAATAGCTGGTGCACACAAAATAAAAAAAATCTCTCCACCCACCATATAGCATAGAAGGTACCCCACTCAAAAATGAAGATGAAGATGTTATGAGAGGTTTTGGAGCATGGTAGATAATCCCCTGCACTTTGGACATCATGTTGCAATAATGGTTAGGAAATTCTACTACCACAGCTGATCACAAAGGGTATCTCCTCTTGATTCATAGTAGTCCTTACCCCTCTATATTCTGCACTGACCTAGCCCATCATAGAATACAATGCTGCCTTTGGAATATATCTTAATAGACATATCAGGAAATTGGAGAGACACCAGAGGTTCATAACAAAACAGATGACAGGCCTAAAAGACATCAGTTAACAAAAGAAGCTGGAGGCTCTGTCCCTCTACTCAGTGTCCTATAGACTCCTTAAGTGTGATCTGTACCTTTTGTTTAGGTCATTTGGGATCTGGCTGTCCAAGACCACTTATGTCTCCACATATCAAATAGTCCAGTGAACACCAGGATGAGAGAGCTAAACCTGCTTAAACAAGTAAACAAATCATGGTGGAGAAACAAATTCTTCATACATCTACTCCTTCTCTGGAACAAACATCCACTCCAGATTATGTAATGTGACAAATTATCTTCTTTTAAAAAGATATTAGACATCTGTATGAGTATTCATAAATTCAACCCCCCCCCCAACTGACTTATCTACTGCTTCTTGAAGAAAGAGTTAAGATATAAAGTTTGGTACTGGAAAGGTATAAATTGCCACGTGACCCAGTTGCCTTGTATATTCTATGTTTCTATGATTATGGCATTGCCAAGTTGACTGTGGTCCCTGGCATGGGTGCCTATAAATCTGTAAAACATAATTTTTATATTTATACAGTTCACGATCTGTCTTACTGTGAAAAATCCAGTTAGCAGCACTAAATGCACCTTTACTTTGCAAGAGAAACTATCTGATAGGCTGTATGATCTTACCTTAACATGTCTCCATCTACTGAATGTTACCAAGTACATAAAGTATGGCATATGGAGTCTGCTAATCTGGTCACACTTCCCATAATATGCCTGTTCATGTGGGAACTAGTAATACAACAACAACAACATCAACAACTACAACAACAACAACAATAATAATAATAATAATAATAATAATAATAATAATAATAATAATAATAACAATAATAATAATTCATGCTCAAATCATCCTAACCAATCTTCTTTTCAAATCAAACAAAAATCAATCATTACTTCAGTTTAGCTGGCACAGATTTTATTCCTTTTCCCACAGACATACATATTTATTGTGCTCTAATCATTCACCAGTATCTGCTATGTATGTTTAAGTAGGCCTTATATCAAGTTTAACATCACATGTTAAAAAGGTTAATTGAGGTAGCCATGTATGATTGGAGAAAGATCTGTGAAAATTAAATTAGCTAAATTTGAATACCATCTGAAACTTTGAAAACTGCTGTGTATAAACCATATATTTAAATTCTTAGGCATGCTGTTTGTGTTTAGAGTGTGTCAGTTATTTAAACTTTGGCAGCTTTCCAAAATCCTTTAGACTGTGTTAAGAAAACAAATGGAATGCAGAATGTATAAAATAAGGAGATTCTGGTTCAATCAGGCTTCATGTCTGTACATATTAAAGTAGGTATATTACTAACAGTAGAAGGAAGCACATACTCAGTAAAATAATATACGACATAAGATTATAA
This sequence comes from Protopterus annectens, assembly GCF_019279795.1. NCBI lineage: Eukaryota > Metazoa > Chordata > Ceratodontiformes > Protopteridae > Protopterus > Protopterus annectens. Next base: position 373,449,491 of record NC_056728.1, on the reverse strand, counting down.
ATGAATAAGGGATTGCAGGTGTACTCACAAATTAAAAGGATGACAAAACCTTTATGGCGGACATTCATTTTATGGCATTTCAAAGCACAGATGCTTTCTCACAAAGTTGCCACTGCTATGAATCTTACAATACAGTTGTGAAATAGAAAGACCAGAGAAAGACCTGAGCCCATACAACTGAAGCTGAGGATTAGCCGCAGCATAGAAGCAGCTGAGTAGAGAGTACAAGAAGGCCAGTAAAGTAGAGAAAACTCCTTAAAGACATAGGAAGATACTTCTTCTTCTTCGTTCGATCCTTGGCTGGGGTGCCTTCTGTGCGGAGTCTGCATGTCCTCCCTGTGGTCGTGTGGGTTTCCTCCGGGTGCTCCGGTTTCCTCCCACATCCCAAAGACATGCTGTAGGTGGACTGGACACTCCAAATTGGCCGTAGGTGTGAGTGTGTGCATGAGTGTGCCTTCAGTGGAAGGTTGGGCACCAGGCTGGCAACTTGACACCGTAAAACACCACTGCCAATCATGAGCGGACAGGTGATCTGCTGTGGTGACCCCTAACCGGGAAAAGCCGCAAGAAGAAGAAGGAGGAAGATACGATGTAGTGCTAATAGTGCTTTGTTGTTGTACACCACAGTGGTAATTAATGATTCAGAGTCATGCAGGTGTTACACTGAAGAAGAGCTCATTAGACACTCACTTGCATGATTGTAGCTGGAACAACTGTGTTGTGTTCCCCTACAATTTCCATTGATATGTTGATGTACAACTACCTACAGGCACACACAGACACACACACACACACACACACACACACACACACACACACACACACACACACACACACACACACACACACACACACACACACACACACACACACACTCACACACACACACACACACACACACACACACACACACACACACACACACACACTGTTAACAGAGCCACTGCTACTATAGACAACAATGAATGTACAGCATGAAACTACTGAATTCAGTCTTCAGTGCTCTGCACCAAAATAGCAGAGCAGAGTCTGTGTTATCTGGTAAACTGCCAATTGTCAGAACCTTTATAATGTTAATCGTCTTTGAATTTCCCCTTATGATACACAGAGAAATCTTGCTACAAACAGGACTGGGCAATACATTATGCATTTGTGAATCCTCCCCATAATCTAGAATGTGTAGGTGCACCTTTTGGTATTGTGAATAGTGTCCCACAAAGTTGTCTTGTGTAGTGCTAGGAAAAAAAGGAAGTGTCGTTATATTTCATTAAATGGCTTCTAAATTTGTACTCTAAGAAAAGACTTACATTCTACATTTGTACTTCTCATAATACTCTGCTTTATACTTGTGTATGTTATAACACAACACCAGAAGAATTTGGGAACATGGTGTAGTAAAATTTATCGAACAGTGTCTTATATATTATAATATTTGCATTATATTTATTTTTCAGATTAATCAGGGACCTTCATAATCAACAAAAGGCGGAGTTTTACTATGACGGGTAGACACAGAAAATATTTTGCTTACAATATAAATACATTTTTTATATAAACACTATTTTTCTAGAACTAGAAACAGTCCACAGATAAAGTTTTATAAAAATATTTGTGGATGATGTTTTCTTTATACAGCAAACACAGTAGAATCATTGATAGACTTTGTTGCATACCTAGAGACCACCACTAGCTTTTTGAGATTTGCGATGCAACATTCTGAGACCAGGATTGAATTCCTGGACATCCAACTAGAACTGGATGCTAAAGATGGGTTAAATACTTTTATTTATCATAAGGAATTTAAAAAGAACGATCTCCTGGTTCGATACAGCATGCATCTCCACCATGTATTTAAGAACATTTTTAAGGGACAGTTGCTGAGAAATTTGAGACTACATACTAGATATATAGATTTTATAAAGTTATTATTTAGAACAACAGTTTTTGCACAGAGGATATAAGAGAAAAGAGTTCTGAGAATCTATGGAAGAAATTAGAGGACAGAGGAATTAACATTCAAACCATTCTTAAAGCAAGCCAATGGTGATGCATGGTCTGAATTTCCTAACAAAGATGTTTCTTCTCATTCACATACAAGGGTCATTCTGACATATTCCCGTGATGTAAAATGCATCTGTGAAATTTTGAAAACTAACTGGAAGATTTTACTTGGTAATGAGAAGATAAAGGAGATAGTGGGTGAAAAAACAGCATTTTCTTTTAGGAATAGTAAGAACTTGAAGCCATTATTATGCAATTGATCAGTTACAAAACAGTATCCATGATCGAACACAACTGGAACATATCCATGTAAGAGATGTATGATTTGTAAATACATCTCCAAAGAGCAAGGTTTCATTCATCCAGTTACCAATAAGAAGTATATCCCCATACTGTATGTTGACTGCACGACCAAGAATGTAATATACAATGCTTGTTGTCAACAATGTCAAAGCTTCTATGTAGGCAAAATGAACAGACAGCTAAAAGAATATCAAAGCATATAAGTTATGTTAGGCTAAAAGATCTTAAAAGTACGTTGATGAAACACATAGCCACAAATCATGATCACACCTTTGCATTCCAGGTTTTACAAACATTACACGAGCATGATTGAGGGGGTGATATACTAAGAATGGAACTTGCAGAAGTATATTGGATTGGTAATCTGCAAGCTGATACTCCACCTGGATTAAACACTAGCGTTCCTTTGAAACCATCTTTGAGAAAACGGAGACGTAATCATTAAGTATTTGGACATTTATAAACAAAACACAGTATGATATGTATGTTTTTAATAGAGCTGCCTGATCTGAGCTGTCACTGATTTATAATATTATTTTAATGACCATCTCAATTTGACTTTAGTCTGTATATGATGTGGCAGAATGGTAGATGGCCATATTACTCTGAATGTACCCGGTCTTTTCTGATCTTGGAAACTAAGCAGGATTGTTCTTGGTCAGTACTTGGATGGGAGACTGCCTGGGAACAACAGGTGCTGAAAGTTTATTATTTGCTTTGGTATATATTTCAACACTGGTTGATTCAAATATTACATATTTTAACCTAATGGAACCGACTGGCCAGTGAACAATCAATCACTGATAGGCCCTACCTCATTAACATTCTGGATATGATTAGAACGCTATAGATGGTTAATATTTTTTGGGATGTAAAAGAGTTATGAAGCATTAACCATTTCTATTGGACCCTACAATAGCAGCCATCCAGTAATGTTGAAGCACTGTAAGATCTGTGCACATTTGTTCCTATTGGTAGATATTCTCCCTGTTAAGCTATATTTGTATATAGCCACTGATTGGACCAAGATGTGTTCTACCACCAATAGCTTTTTAATTGTTTTTTAGAGCAAAGGAGTTTTATTGGTCCAGATAGGCAGTCTTCATTCAATGAGGCTCATAGCCATTTTTACTTAATTTGCATACTGTTACTGATTGAATAGCAGTTTGTTCAAATGTTCCTGATCAGTGTATAATGTGAGATCTGTGGAAGAGTTTACTCAAAAGTGATTATCAAGTTTATATAGAAGTTTTAACTGCTCTATTTATTATTTTAAAGTGATATGTTAAAGTTTTTGGTTTATGAGCAACATCGTGGTGGTTTTTGCCACTCTGCTTTTTTGTTTGTGTGTGTGTTTGTGTGCATGTGTGTGTGTGTATATATACAGATGTGTGTGTGTGTGTGTGTGTGTGTGTGTGTGTGTGTGTGTGTGTATATATATATATATATATATATATATATATATATATATATATATATATATATATATATGTGTGTGTGTGTGTGTCCGTGCGTGTTTGCTTTCTCAGGTAATTTTTAAACCTTTTTTTTCAGTTGGCTTGTGCATGTACCAACATGTTTCTTTACAGCAGGGCCAGAACATCAATGAAGCCTCTGTGCAAATAGCTTTACATATCAAAGGTGTCATAAGCAAGTTATCTGAAAGGTGAAAGCAAATGTACTACTATTATATGTGGCCGCACATGTCAGAAAACATGCCAGATATATCTTCACACAAATGGTATAATTCATTCTTCATGGAACCAAAGCTTACTTCTCAGTTTAGATTTAGTAGACCCATAACCAATCACCTTTACTATAAAATGTAGCTAAGTCCTTCATTTTAGCTTAAGATATTTTTTGTCAGTTTTCCATAAGCTACTGCAGATTAGCTAGTTTATTTCTTAACGAGTAAACCCATTAGGCATAAGTAAATCCTCTTAAGAGAAGCCTAGCAGTACTATCTGTGGCTGGCTGAGACTTACATAGTAGGTAAATGGAGATGGAAAGAGTCAAACCTAGGTAACATACTATAATAAGCAGTGTCTATAGTCTACTCACATTGTAAGCAAGTGAAGATTAACAGAATCAAACAAGAGTCAAACCTAGGTAACATACTATAATAAGCAGTGTCTATAGTCTACTCACATTGTAAGCAAGTGAAGATTAACAGAATCAAACAAGAGTCAAACCTAGGTAACATACTATAATAAGCAGTGTCTATAGTCTACTCACATTGTAAGCAAGTGAAGATTAACAGAATCAAACAAGAGTCAAACCTAGGTAACATACTATAATAAGCAGTGCCTATAGTCTACTCACATTGTAAGCAAGTGAAGATTAACAGAATCAAACAAGAGTCAAACCTAGGTAACATACTATAATAAGCAGTGTCTATAGTCTACTCACATTGTAAGCAAGTGAAGATTAACAGAATCAAACAAGAGTCAAACCTAGGTAACATACCATAATAAGCAGTGTCTATAGTCTACTCACATTGTAAGCAAATGAAGATTAACAGAATCAAACAAGAGTCAAACCTAGGTAACATACCATAATAAGCAGTGTCTATAGTCTACTCACATTGTAAGCAAATGAAGATTAAGAGGATCAAACAAGAGTCAAACCTAGGTAACATGCTATAATAAGCAGTGTCTATAGTCTACTCACACTGTAAGCAAACAAAGATTAACAGAATCAAACAAGAGTCAAACCTAGGTAACATGCTATAATAAGCAGTGTCTATAGTCTACTCACATTGTAAGCAAACGAAGATTAACAGGATCAAACAAGAGTCAAACCTAGGTAACATGCCATAATAAGCAGTGTCTATAGTGTACTCACATTGTAAGCAAACGGAGATTAACAGAAGCAAACAAGAGTCAAACCTAGGTAACATGCTATAATAAGCAGTGTCTATAGTTTACTCACATTGTAAGCAAAGGAAGATTAACAGAATCAAACAAGAGTCAAACCTAGGTAACATGCTATAATAAGCATTGTCTATAGCTTACTCACATTGTAAGCAAACAAAGATTAACAGAATCAAACAAGAGTCAAACCTAGGTAACATACTATAATAAGCAGTGTCTATAGTTTACTCACATTGTAAGCAAACAAAGATTAACAGAATCAAACAAGAGTCAAACCTAGGTAACATGCTATAATAAGCAGTGTCTATAGTCTACTCACATTGTACGCAAACGAAGATTAACAGAATCAAACAAGAGTCAAACCTAGGTAACATGCTATAATAAGCAGTGTCTATAGTCTACTCACATTGTAAGCAAACAAAGATTAACAGAATCAAACAAGAGTCAAACCTAGGTAACATACTATAATATGCAGTGTCTGTAGTCTACTCACATTGTAAGCAAACGAAGATTAACAGAATCAAACAAGAGTCAAACCTAGGTAACATGCTATAAAAAGCAGTGTCTATAGTCTACTCACATTGTAAGCAAATGAAGATTAACAGAATCAAACAAGAGTCAAACCTAGGTAACATGCTATAATAAGCAGTGTCTATAGTCTACTCATATTGTAAGCAAACAAAGATTAACAGAATCAAGCAAGAGTCAAACCTAGGTAACATGCTATAATAAGCAGTGTCTATAGTCTACTCACATTGTAAGCAAATGAAGATTAACAGAATCAAACAAGAGTCAAACCTAGGTAACATTCTATAATAAGCAGTGTCTTTAGTCTACTCACATTGTAAGCAAACGAAGATTAACATAATCAAACAAGAGTCAAACCTAGGTAACATACTATAATAAGCAGTGTCTGTAGTCTACTCACATTGTAAGCAAATGAAGATTAACAGAATCAAACAAGAGTCAAACCTAGGTAACATACTATAATAAGCAGTTTCTGTAGTCTACTCACACTGTAAGCAAATGAAGATTAACAGAATCAAACAAGAGTCAAACCTAGGTAACATGCTATAATAAGCAGTGTCTGTAGTCTACTCACATTGTAAGCAAACGAAGATTAACAGAATCAAACAAGAGTCAAACCTAGGTAACATGCTATAATAAGCAGTGTCTATAGTCTACTCACATTGTAAGCAAGTGAAGATTAACAGAATCAAACAAGAGTCAAACCTAGGTAACATACTATAATAAGCAGTGTCTATAGTTTACTCACATTGTTAGCAAATGAAGATTAACAGAATCAAACAAGAGTTAAACCTAGGTAACATACTATAATAAGCAGTGTCTATAGTCTACTCACATTGTAAGCAAACGAAGATTAACAGAATCAAACAAGAGTCAAACCTAGGTAACATACTATAATAAGCAGTGTCTATAGTCTACTCACATTGTAAGCAAACGAAGATTAACAGAATCAAACAAGAGTCAAACCTAGGTAACATACTATAATAAGCAGTGTCTATAGTCTACTCACATTGTAAGCAAATGAAGATTAACAGAATCAAACAAGAGTCAAACCTAGGTAACATACCATAATAAGCAGTATCTATAGTCTACTCACATTGTAAGCAAACGAGGATTAACAGAAGCAAACAAGAGTCAAACCTAGGTAACATACTATAATAAGCAGTGTCTATAGTCTACTCACATTGTAAGCAAACAAAGATTAACAGAATCAAACAAGAGTCAAACCTAGGTAACATACTATAATAAGCAGTGTCTATAGTCTACTCACATTGTAAGCAAATGAAGATTAACAGATTCAAACAAGAGTCAAACCTAGGAAACATACTTTAATAAGCAATGTATATAGTCTACTCACATTGTAAGCAAACGAAGATTAACAGAATCAAACAAGAGTCAAACCTAGGTAAAATACTATAATAAGCAGTGTCTATAGTCTACTCACATTGTAAGCAAACAAAGATTAACAGAATCAAACAAGAGTCAAACCTAGGTAACATACTATAATAAGCAGTGTCTATAGTCTACTCCCATTGTAAGCAAATGAAGATTAACAGAATCAAACAAGAGTCAAACCTAGGTAACATGCTATAATAAGCAGTGTCTATAGTCTACTCACATTGTAAGCAAACGAAGATTAACAGAAACAAACAAGAGTCAAACCTAGGTAACATGCTATAATAAGCAGTGTCTATAGTTTACTCACATTGTAAGCAAACGAAGATTAACAGAATCAAACAAGAGTCAAACCTAGGTAACATACTATAATAAGCAGTGTCTATAGTCTACTCACATTGTAAGCAAATGAAGATTAACAGAATCAAACAAGAGTCAAACCTAGGTAACATACTATAATAAGCAGTGTCTATAGTCTACTCACATTGTAAGCAAACAGAGATTAACAGAATCAAACAAGAGTCAAACCTAGGTAACATACTATAATAAGCAGTGTCTATAGTCTACTCACATTGTAATCAAACGAAGATTAACAGAATCACACAAGAGTCAAACCTTGGTAACATGCTATAATAAGCAGTGTCTATAGTTTACTCACATTGTAAGCAAACGAAGATTAACAGAATCAAACAAGAGTCAAACCTAGGTAACATACTATAATAAGCAGTGTCTATAGTCTACTCACATTGTAAGCAAACGAAGATTAATAGAATGAAACAAGAGTCAAACCTAGGTAACATGCTATAATAAGCAGTGTCTATAGTCTACTCACATTGTAAGCAAACGAAGATTAACAGAATCAAACAAGAGTCAAACCTAGGTAACATGCTATAATAAGCAGTGTCTATAGTCTACTCACATTGTAAGCAAATGAAGATTAACAGAATCAAACAAGAGTCAAACCTAGGTAACATGCTATAATAAGCAGTGTCTATAGTCTACTCACATTGTAAGCAAACGAAGATTAACAGAATCAAACAAGTGTCAAACCTAGGTAACATGCTATAATAAGCAGTGTCTATAGTCTACTCACATTGTAAGCAAATGAAGATTAACAGAATCAAACAAGAGTCAAACCTAGGTAACATACTATAATAAGCAGTGTCTATAGTTTACTCACATTGTAAGCAAATGAAGATTAACAGAATCAAACAAGAGTTAAACCTAGGTAACATACTATAATAAGCAGTGTCTATAGTCTACTCACATTGTAAGCAAACGAAGATTAACAGAATCAAACAAGAGTCAAACCTAGGTAACATACTATAATAAGCAGTGTCTATAGTCTACTCCCATTGTAAGCAAACGAAGATTAACAGAATCAAACAAGAGTCAAACCTAGGTAACATGCTATAATAAGCAGTGTCTATAGTCTACTCACATTGTAAGCAAACGAAGATTAACAGAAACAAACAAGAGTCAAACCTAGGTAACATGCTATAATAAGCAGTGTCTATAGTTTACTCACATTGTAAGCAAATGAAGATTAACAGAATCAAACAAGAGTCAAACCTAGGTAACATACTATAATAAGCAGTGTCTATAGTCTACTCACATTGTAAGCAAACGAAGATTAACAGAATGAAACAAGAGTCAAACCTAGGTAACATGCTGTAATAAGCAGTGTCTATAGTCTACTCACATTGTAAGCAAACGAAGATTAACAGAATCAAACAAGAGTCAAACCTAGGTAACATGCTATAATAAGCAGTGTCTATAGTCTACTCATATTGTAAGCAAACAGAGATTAACAGAATCAAACAAGAGTCAAACCTAGGTAACATACTATAATAAGCAGTGTCTATAGTCTACTCACATTGTAAGCAAACGAAGATTAACAGAATCAAACAAGAGTCAAACCTAGGTAACATGCTATAATAAGCAGTGTCTATAGTCTACTCACATTGTAAGCAAACGAAGATTAACAGAATCAAACAAGAGTCAAACCTAGGTAACATGCTATAATAAGCAGTGTCTATAGTCTACTCACATTGTAAGCAAATGAAGATTAACAGAATCAAACAAGAGTTAAACCTATGTAACATACTATAATAAGCAGTGTCTATAGTCTACTCACATTGTAAGCAAACGAAGATTAACAGAATCAAGCAAGAGTCAAACCTAGGTAACATACTATAATAAGCAGTGTCTATAGTCTACTCACATTGTAAGCAAATGTAGATTAACATAATCAAACAAGAGTCAAACCTAGGTAACATACTATAATAAGCAATGTCTATAGTCTACTCATATTGTAAGCAAATGAAGATTAACAGAATCAAACGAGAGTCAAACCTAGGTAACATGCTATAATAAGCAGTGTCTATAGTCTACTCACATTGTAAGCAAATGAAGATTAACAACTTAAACTTAAAAACCTCAGCTAAGGACTTGCTGTATTCAACTGGACGTATAATAGAATTTAAGTACCTTTATCTGCTCTTTTTTTTTTTCAAAAAAATACAGTATTTAAATTGATTTTAACTGTGTGGAAGGAATATTAACTGAACTGGAAGTTAGTCAGTTTTTGCTGAACTTTGTTATTTGCTAGTAATTACAGGTGTGGGGGTAGTCACATTCTTTGATTTCCTGTCCTTGACTATTTAAGTGGTACAGTGTGAAATATTTTCGGCTTAAAAACCTCAGCTTTGGCCGGCTAAGGACTTGCTGTATTCAACTGGACGTATAAGAGAATTTAAGTACCTTTATCTGCTCTTTTTTTTTTTAAAAATACAGTATTTAAATTGATTTTAACTGTGTGGAAGGAATATTAACTGAACTGGAAGTTAGTCAGTGTTCGCTGAACTTTGTTATTTGCTAGTAATTACAGGTGTAGGGGTAGTCACATTCTTTGATTTCCTGTCCTTGCCTATTTAAGTGGTACAGTGTGAAATATTTTCTGCTTAAAATCCTCAGCTTTGGTCGGCTAAGGACTTGCTGTATTCAACTGGACGTATAAGAGAATTTAAGTACCTTTATCTGCTCTTTTTTTTCAAAAAAAATACAGTATTTAAATTGATTTTAACTGTGTGGAAGGAATATTAACTGAACTGGAAGTTAGTCAGTGTTTGCTGAACTTTGTTATTTGCTAGTAATTACAGGTGTGGGGGTAGTCACATTCTTTGATTTCCTGTCCTTGCCTATTTAAGTGGTACAGTGTGAAATATTTTTTGCTTAAAAACCTCAGCTTTGGCCGGCTAAGGACTTGCTGTATTCAACTGGACGTATAAGAGAATTTAAGTACCTTTATCTGCTCTTTTTTTTTCAAAAAAAATACAGTATTTAAATTGATTTTAACTATGTGGAAGGAATATTAACTGAACTGAAAGTTTTGACTCTGCTCTTCAGTTAGTCCCACCCACCCTCCCTGTTTTTGTTTTGGTGTTAATCTTAGTGGCCTTGCAACTGCCCGCCCCTTTTGTAAATTTGTGTTTGGATACTCCTTCTGGGCCCATCTTATTTGCTCACTCAACTGAGTGCAGTGAGATCATATTCTGATTTCAGGCACTCCTACTGTGTACAAAGAGAGCCTCTGGGAAACAGAAAAAAAAAAATTAAGCTTGTTTCCTGCCTTTCCTGTTAAGTGGTATAGACTATTTGTAGGCTTCTGAGCCCCCAAGCCCTTCTATGTTGGAGGGAAGCCTTCTAGCTTAGTTTTTTTTCTTCTTATAACTAGCCAGTTTTCTAGTTTCAGCACTCAAATCTGTTTCTTTGATCTCAGCACTTATTCAGAAAAAAAAAAAAATTCATCTGCTTTTACTGTACTTGTGTTTCTGCCTACTTTTTTTTACTTTTGCATCATCTTAAAAGTACTCAATTGTATTTATTATTGCTTGGTTTAACTCATTCTAAGCCTTTTGGTTTAAACACTTGGGCTTCGGACCAGTTGTTTTGCACTGAGAGGGTTTGTGGTCTGCACTGTAGTGGCAGAACAGGTAGCTTACATCCTTCTAGGTTGGGAACTGCTGATTTGAGGGCTCAGTGTCTGTTATTCTAAAAGTGTATTAATTCTGGTTTAAGCACTTGGGCTTTCAGGCCAGTTATTTTACATTAAGAGAGTTCGTGGTCTGCACTCTTGTGGGAGGAGAGCCTGGACTCTGCCCTTCTGAGCTGGGAATTTCTGGTTAAAGGCTTATAGTGCATGCATATCTGAACTGCTTCTTACTGAAGTTGGTGCGCCTTGTTTGCTGTGGCATAGACTGGATTCGGGCTTGCTGGATCTAGCTTTGTTTGTGTAACTTGAGCACTAATCCAGGCATTCTCTAAAGTATTAAATTGTATTTATTACTGCTTGGTAGTAACTTGATTAAAGTGTAGCTATCATTCTAAGTCTTTTGGATTAAGCACTTGGGCTTCAGACCAGTTGTTATACATTAGGAAGGTTTGTGGCATGCACTGTGGTGGCAGGACAGGTAGCTTTCATCCTTCTAAGTTGGGAACTGCTGATTGAGAGCCCAGTGTCTGTTATTCTTAAAGTGTATGTTCTGGTTTAAGCACTTGGGCTTCAGGCCAGTTATTTTACATTAAGAAGGTTTGTGGTCTGCACTCTTGTGGGAGAAGAGGCTGGACTCTGCCCTTCTGAGCTGGGAATTTCTGGTTAAAGGTTTATAGTGCCTGAATATTTGAACTGTATCTTACTGAAATTTGTACACCTTGTTTGCTGTAGCATAGACTAGATCCAGGCCTGCTGAATCTAGCTTTGTTTATATGCTTGTTGTTTGTTTGCTTATTATTTCCCTGGAACGCTAATTCCACCTAATACGCGGCTTCTCTGCACTTCTGTGGATCACTAGTGATATCTGCATTGCTTACTGTACTTATTTCCTTGTTTCACTTGAAAGAAAGTTACTGTTTGTCGTTTTTGCATTTAAGTTACCTGTAACACATTGCACTTAAGTTACCTGGCACTTGCTCACTAAAGCAATTATATAAGTCAGCACTAAAAATTAAAAGCACTACACCCTCACTCCCCACTGGCCCTGGTTTTCAATTATTAAGGAATTCCCAATATTATTCTAGCATGTCCAAAGGTGAGTTGTCAATCTCCTCTCCGGTCCAGCTGGTGAATCTGGGAATCTTGAGGCAATGTTACAACTGCCTCATGTACACAGGCAACCCTTTCCTCCACCCAACAAATTCCAACACATGTGAGAGATGCAACCATATAGCCAAACTGGAGGCTAAGCTCTCTCAACTCAGTACTGGCATAACCAGTCAGGAGGAGAAGGAAACCACACTCACTACAATTCCAGTCTCACATAGACCTACCACGACAGCAAACCAAACACATAATCACACAAAAACATACTCGGAGGCTCTAAATAAAGATCTGCCGAAGCAGCAGAGACCTCCAAAGCAGACACCCAAGCAGCCGCTACCCCAAAACAAAACACGTGCAACACATATCTCACAAAGCCAGTGTGCCGAACAGTCACAGCCCTTAAGACTAAACAACACACCTGATACACTTGTAATAGGTGACTCTATCGTCAGGCACACTGACGTCCCACTCACCAGGCTGAACACGGAGAGGGTCACGGTGAGCAGCCTGTCGGACGCTAGGATCCGCCACATAACACAAGCACTCAGGTCACTCCAAGGCAAGTACAAATATGACTCAGTCATTGTCCATGCTGGTGTGAATGATCTGAGACGTACCTCCCTGGACTACATGAAAAGAGGCATAAAGGAGCTCTCTGAGCATGTAGCCCAGGCCGGTATGACCCTGACCTTGAGTAGCATCTTACCCTCACCAAGAATGATGCCACAGTATGAAGACAAGATGATCAATTTCAACAATTGGCTTAAGTACTGGTGTCATTCAAAGGGGATCCAATGCCTGTCAGCTTGGGATGATATGCTCGACAAGCCACGATGCTTCGCTAGGGACGGCTTGCACCTGTCACCCTGGGCTTTCGGATATTGGCAAAGGCTCTTGCTACCCCCATAGTGCCTTTTTTAGGCAAGGCTCAAAAGACAAACCCACCTCCATAGGTATCACAAGGGATAAGAAACTAAGAGTAATGCTACTCAACGCCAGAAGTCTAAACCTCAAGATGCACACACTCGAAACTCTCCTTAGCATGGAGAACATCGATATCTGTGCAGTAACAGAAACCTGGTTCAGGGCTCCCGAGAGCACCCCAGCACTACCAGGTTATACCTCATACCATGCTTTTCGGCCCCACAACTTGGACCGAACCACGAAAGGAGGGGGAGTATCGATATTCATCAAAGATACTCACACCTCCAGGTTGGTGGCAAAGCACGAAGCATCAGAGACTATCCATGTGCAATTAACAGTGGGTAAAACTGCCTTCCAGTTTATAGCCTGCTACAGACCACCCTCCCAAACCCAGGAACCCCACTCGGCCTTCCTGAGAACACTGGAAAATATGAAGGTCTCTCCAAACACCATTATATTGGGCGACTTCAACTACCCAAACATAGACTGGGAGCATTACTCTAGCTCCAACACCCTAGCCCAAAGGTTCCTAGAATTTATAAACTCAAATGTTATGGAACAACTTGTTACCACTCCCACAAGAGGGGAAAACATACTGGACCTGATCATCACCAACATGGGGACTCTATGCTCCAGACCAGAAGTGTATCCCTCACTGGTAAGATCAGACCATAAACTAATCTCACTGGATATTCACATCCCGATCCCACCCCCTGCCCAGAAAACCACAGTGAAAAACTTCTCTAAAGCAAATTTCACACTCCTCAAAACTGAGGTGGAATCCTTCAAAGCCCCCGAGCCTGTGGAAAGTACGGCCCAGACCACAGAATCCTTTATAAACGCATTCTATGAACACCTTCAGGAATGCATGGATCATGCAATCCCAAATAAAACCAAGACACAATCCTCCAAAGGCAGACGTCCTGTCTGGTGGACCCCAGCCATAAACAAACTATACAATAGAAGGAGGAAGCTACTAAATGATAGAGCAAAATCCCAAAAAGGGAAGGCATCACTGATCAGTATTAGCAAAAAACTATGGGCACACATAAAATTGTCTAAGGCCAGCTTTGAGAGAAAAATTGCACAGGACACTAAGGATAATCACAAAGCTTTCTTTAGTTATGTTAGGAACCTGGGTGGTAATTCCCAGATATGCTCAGAATTAGTCCAAAATGACAAAAAATACACCAAACCCACTGACATTGCCAACATCCTAGCTGACAGGTTCAGCGCAAACTTCTCCCCCCCCTCCCCACCAAAAGGGCAAATATCTATCCCAGCAGAGTGCTGCCCCCCTGACATCTCAGATGCTCAGGTAAGAGCCGCCCTCTCCAAAGCAAAAAACACAGCATCAATGGGACCAGATGGTGTCCCGGGCTGCGTCCTACATGAACTCCAAGAAGAGCTAAACCCAAACATAAAACTACTGTTCAATCTCAGCCTTACTACAGGATATGTGCCCAAAGAGTGGCGTACAGCAACAGTGGTCCCTCTCCATAAAGGTGGTGCCTCAACGGATCCTGGAAACTATCGCCCCATAAGCCTGACTAGCTTGGTCTGCAAAGCTATGGACCTCATAAATAAAGATATTGGGGACCTACAAACACTGGATCCTACCCAGTTCGGCTTTGTTAAGGGCAGAAGCTGCCTCTTAAACCTGGTTGATTTCTTTGAAACAGTAACCAAGGCCATTGACGAGGGGAAGGTGGACCACACAGCCTACCTGGACCTCGCAAAAGCCTCCAATACAATACCCCACTCGGGCATTATGGATAAGCTCACCAGATTAAATATAAACACCTATGTCACTAGATGGATTGCAAATTGGCTCAAGGACAGAACCCACATGGTTAGAATTGCTGGAGCCATGTCAGACTCCAAACCAGTTACAAGTGGTGTCCCACAAGGCTCAGTCCTGGGACCTCTCTTGTATGGTATATATTTCTCAGAGGTACAGGCCAACACGGAAGGACTGTGGCTGACCAAGTTCGCAGATGACTGCAAACTGGGAGCCATAATCGACTCTCCAGCCGACACAAGCATCCTCCAAAAAGGCCTCATAGAAACAGACAACTGGTGCCAGAGCCATGGCCTCAAGCTAAATGCCAAAAAGTGTATAGTCATCCCCTTTGGCAAAAACAAAGTGCCCACAAATTACCACATAGGTGGTAATCCATTAAGTACAAAAGAAGTAATTAGGGACCTGGGGACCCAAGTTGATAGCAATCTCTCATTTGACAACCACGTGGCCAAAGTGGTTAGAAAAACATTTTATATAGCCCACCTAATCATGAAGAGCTTCACATCTAGATCAGGGGACGTCATCGTGCCTCTTTACTCATCCCTCATCAGGCCCATAATTGAGTACAATGCCCCTTTTGGGATGTACCTTACCAGACACCTGCAGCAACTGGAAAGACCCCAAAAGTACCTCACCAAGAGGATCAAAGGGCTCATACAGATGCCATATGCTGCCTGGTTAAAGAAACTCCAGCTCTACTCAGTGGCATACCGCCTGTTCAGAGGCGATCTGTGCCTGACGTATAAAGCCATGTCCAACCCGGAATTAATGGACATGCTGCACCTCAGAAAATCCAAATCCCATCAAGCTATGCGCTTGAGAGACTTGAACCTCAGCACTGAAATAAATAGGACATGCTGGAGGGACAGATTCATAACCCAGAGGCTCCCTTCACTCTGGAATAAAATCCCAGTCCAGGTTAGGCAGAGTCCCTCATTGACTCTCTTCAAAAGGAATCTTGATGAGTGGATGGGAGATCGTAGGTTTACCCCGGCTATCACTTCTGTGTCACTGTTAGACAGAGGCACAGTATACTAACCTCGAAAAAGGGCATAGCAAAATAAATTTAAAATGGGTGGCGAAAGCCAAACACATTCTGGCTAGGCTTATAAATGCCCTAGGGCAGATAGCCTAGTATGAACCTATGAACCTATGAACCTATGAACAGAATCAAACCCAACACTATAGGATGAAGTTGTTACCACCTCATAGACTTAAACCACTGTGTTAAACTTCCAGACAGCTTCATTTTGGAGCCTGTAACATTGGAAACTCTTTAAAAAATGTTTGCAGTTAGCAACGTGGTTGCAAGCAAAAGCAGTGCTTAAAAAGTTATGCTGTTGTCTTACTGAATGCATTTTCACTGGCTGCTGCTCTTTTGCGTATAACGTGCTAAAAACTCTTCTGGTGATCCTTTGCATTTTTCTGCATTATTGTGTAACTTCGGAGTTGGTATATATAAACTGAGGTGGTGTGCGAGTCTCCCACAGATGGTTGGTAAAGTGGTGTTGCCTCTCTGAAAAAAAAAAAAAGGTGAAATTTGCCAAAAGTGTTTTTTTGGCAAATAATTTTGACTGAATTACATTGAATGTGAATTTGTTTGATATAGCAGTACAAATCCCTTAAAACAGGGCAGAAAAAGGAAGGAGTGATGGAATTTAATGTGTACCAACCATACCATATTCATAGACAGGCAGCTAGATCTAAAATATAAGCAGCTGCAGTGCAGAGCTCATCCATTAATGTCATGGGTGAGAGCAAATAAACATCCACTATAATATTTAATAGCTAGATCATGTAATCCAGTCATGTGCTGGCTGAAGTTCCCGGGGGAGAAGTTAATACTAGTAACATTTACAAAGACAGACAGCAAAACAGTATATCAAACTGAGGGATAGTTATCAGGATGGTATTCTTAATTTTAATACTGAATATAGATACTCTTTTTGATAAAATGAGCACACTGGATTCTTTCTCATAGCAATGAGCAGATTTTCATCATTTTGTAAATTACTTAGCCAATGTAGATATACTGCAACAAAACGTCAATGCATTGTAAGTTGTCCTAAATCTGTTTGACATTATCACAAACAAAGTATGATGATGCACTTTGAGTTCCTGCACTAAGAGGGTGTTATAGTCCAAATTAAATAACAAAGAGTTTTAACCTTTTGCCTCAGTCAAAAATTATGCTTAAGGATGTGCAAAGTACAGAGTTGGGACATTGCCTGCAAAAATTGTCAGTTTCAAAGAACAAAGAAAAACACTTCATACTCACACACACACACACACACACACACACACACACACACACACACATATATATATATATATATATATATATATATATATATATATATATATATGTATATTTAATCAATTTCATGCATGCAGAACTTTGATGTTGCATTACTTATACTGAATCAGTACATTTTAAATATTTTAAGCCCTTGCAATTCTTGCTTAGAGCTATACATGGACAATTCATAAATAATGCACTTCAAATCGTAAGCTACCTGTGTGAAAATGTACAATCTTTCAACTTTGTAATATTCAATACCAGTCCACACTGTCTAATGGAGAGCCTTGCAGACTCATTCCCCAAGTTAAGAAGACCAAAGCATGCTGCTGATTAATCTGGTTTCCCCAGATACCTAGCACAATTCTTTAACTTTTTGAAACTAGACTTTCAAGCATAATATAACATAACACCCCTTAACTCAATTATCTGTTGGTACATTATAGTTTGCTAATGGAGAAAATGCATTTGTAAGGCACTATAAGGCTACTACTTATATGAAAATATCTGTTGTATAATTATGCATGTTTTTCAGCTTTCCTTTGACATAAACGTTTTATTTAATTTATTTGTAAAGAAACTTAAAGTTAATATGAATTTAGTAAAGAATAAACATGAGACCTAATATTTTTCCACAATGAGAGGATTAAACCAGTACCTTAATCAAACTTTTTATTAAGTTGGAAGATGAGAGTGTACTGTGAGGCATAAACATTTGTCCAACATAACTGCAACCTTCATGCTGTGTCTTTATGTAAATTTAAAGCTTTTCAGGCAATTATAAAGAGGTTGTTTTATACAGCCACGAACTGATTATCATTTAATTGCAGTTTGTTGGACCACTAAAAAATAATTCCTTGAATTTTGCCCCATTATCTTGCTGACTGATACCAATTTTCTATCATTTGCTACAAAATATGCTAGCTAAGTGCAAACACTGCTAATTTGTGACTGCTCCTAATTTGTATCAGGGTCTTATTCAGATAAAATACTTTTTGTTATTTTGTTTATTTGAGAAGAAAACTTGGTATTTAAGGCACCTGCTGTGCTAAACCTTGTACAGTTTTAAGATCTATTGCCATCTTTGTGCTATTAAGTATAAATACTGTTAATCTGTGACAGCTGCTCCTTTGTGTCAGAGGTTTATTTGTTTAGAACACACTTAAGCTACTTTTAATGTAAAAGAAGGAAAACTGCTAGTTGTTATATATGTTAAGTTTTGTTGTTATCTGCATGCAGTTTAAGTAAACATAACAATAATTTGTAAGTACTGCTTATATGTGCCAGCGCTTTCTTCACTTGGAAAACTTTTTGCTATAAGAGAAGGAAAATTACAAGTGTTCTTGGTGAATGCTTGATCCAAGCTTTAATATAGATGGTTTCCTGACTTGTTTTTTGCTTTAAACTTGTAGTCTTGTATTGTGATCCATAGCATAGCCTAGTGCTCTGTCTGAAGTGTCCTGAGCTGCACATGGCTGCTACAGCTGCTAACTGGTTTTGACTTTTACCTGATTTGACTTTCTGTAAATCCCAATAAGCTGTGCTGTGCCAGTGGGGGAGGCAAAGCTTACTCCGTATCTGCAAGTAGTAGGTTTTAAATTGTTAAAGCCCATACCTATAGCTTATTTTAGTTCCTACTTAATTTTTGCATCATTGCAAAAGGTTGATGCAGGTGATGCTACTGGGTTTGGTGCTACTCTGGGATGCATGCTCCTGCTGTTGTTGTTTATAATAGCTTTGCTTGCTGGATTCTGCTATCTTTATTTTCTGCTGTGTTGTGCAGCTTTGCACTTATTCTAGTAGAGCTGCAACACATGATGCTATGTGCATCACCACACTAATTCACGCTAGTGGATAGTGAGCATCCACTCTTCTCTCTCAGTTCACATCATATGTGATCTAGCATTCAGTTACCTGCACTTACAGCCTGTTGACCTGTACAGACAGGCGTGGCATCATCTGCAGTACCACTGTGTTGCTGATTTGTGGTTTTTTTGTGGTATCCTTACTTGCTTATTTTTATCATTCTTGCTTCTAACATTTGTCATTTCTTGCCATATATTACTGAAAACATTGTTACTGGTTGCTTGTTTTTGCTTTACATATCACTCTTCCATATTAACTACACTATCATTGCTATATCTAGTAACTTTCGGCTAAGCATCTAAGCCGTTATTGTTGCACTATAACTAGTCAGTTAAACTGGACCTGCACTACTTATCACCCCATCTGAATTCCAAGCATGATGGCATCACCATCTTCCTGCTCTGTTTCCAGCCTATTAGGATGTCTGGGGCAGAAAAGGTGCTGCTTTATGCTTACAAACATCCCCTTATTATTACTTGGATACAGAATCCACTTGTGAGAGGTGTAGATACATATTGGAACTGAAGCCAAACCTCTCACATTCCTTATGTACCCCTGTTGTCAGTGTTCAGTACACATTTACACCACCACTGCCCTATTTCACTTTTAAATCTACATATATTGAGGGGCTCAACAAAATCCCTCCCAAAGCCATTTAAGTCTATTAGAGAAATTGCTAACGCATGTTGTCCTCAGCAACACAATCACACCTCACCCACCACACACACAAGCAAGATTCACCTATAGGGTATGCATAAGCAGTTATATCAACCAGGGAATACTGCTGCACAAGGGAATGTCCTCATCATAGGAGACTCAGTAGTTAGATATACTGATATAACCGTCTCAGGCTGAGTAAAAAAAACATAGTGATTGTGATTTCTTTCTCTGGTGACAGAAATTGCAAAGTCAACAATACTTAGATTCTTTCACCAGAAATATACTTAAAGCCTGTTCACTACTCATGTAGGAATGAATGAGTTACACTGTTCCAAACTGAATGCTAGGAAGACAGATGTGGCTGAGCTCACTGTCTGTATTTCTGAGTGTTACCTAACTAGTTTTGATCAGTATCCCATCATCAACAAGAATAATTCCACAATGCAAACAAGTAATCAATTTCAATAACTGTCTGAGTAATTAGTGTTGATCGGGGGGGGGGGGGTCTGATATATGTCAGCTTGTAGAAAATAGACACTTCTACCTGCTTCACTAGGGATAGTCTGCTTATCTCGCACCAAGGCTTCTTCATACTTTCAAAAAGTGTTTTCTGCCACTGTCATGACAGTTTTGGGTAAAGTCAGTCTCCTACACCTACCAGCCTAGCAGTTCCAAACAATATTAACACAGCACTGCTGAAAAACAGAACACTAAACAAAAAGTTGCCCAACCTTGAGGCTTTCTTAACCCTTGAAAACATAGACATTTGTAAGGTTACAGTAATGTAATGACAACTCTCCTGATCTACCTGGTTTTAATGCCACCTACTTGTTTAGATCTTCTGTTATGGGTGGGTGTGTCTCTGTTGACGGTATGTTTGTTTTTGTTTGAAGCTCCATGAGCTCATGTCTATTCCGGCAAAATAGCAACTTACAACTCCTCTACATCTTGTTAAGCACAACAGTCCACTTTCCACATCATGGCCAATGACAGTACCCCCCCCCCCCCATGATGCTTGCAGCTCACCCCCCCCCCCATGATGCTTGCAGCTCATGATGCCTACCTCAGCAAATTATAATCCAAAGCTACTAAAGTGACACAATTATTTTAGGTGATTTTAACTATCAACTCATATGCTAGTTAACATATACCACCAGTGGCATTTCTAGGGCAAGGGGGCAACTCCAATGGGTGAAAAGTATTGGAGGGCACAATCAGTCAATCTTGACCTCTAATGTAATACCAATTAAAAGCCGATATTGCATTTGTGTTTAAGCCTGACAGCTGTAGCACTCAATGTGTGATCTAAATTGTAGTAACTGTTTGCTGCAGCAAGCAGTTTGGTACAGTTTAAAAGTAATGAAAAAAAATAATATTTTCTGTTCTAAATTAATCCTGAGTGCTGTAACACTCTGTGTAGACAGGTCAGGTTATAAACTATAGCAACTGTTTACTTCAATGTAGTAAGCAGTTGCTACAGTTTAGACCACACACAGAGTGCTACATCATTCAGGTTTGACCACAAATGAAATGTTGGAGGGTCGGGGAGGGTACAGAACTGTGTCCTAAATGGTTGGGTATGAGGGTGTGTGTGTTGTGCATGTGCATCTGTTTACATGGTTGGTGTGCCAGTAGAAGGAATGTCTGTTTTTTGCTCTTCAGTAGGAGAGATGGGGGGGGGGGGGTAATTGCTATATACAGGAAAGTATTTTTTTTCTTGTTGTTGTCTGTATATCACAAATAACAAATATGCAGAATGGTTCATGGATATCATCTATGACAACTGTCTTGACCAATTAGGGCCCTCCCCTACTAGGCATCAAACCTACTACATTTGCTTCTTATGAACATGGCACCATTATGCCACATATTTGTAGTTGCCCTCCTTTTTCTTTTTGATCTAATCTGACCACAATGCCATAACAGTATTATCCATAAGATCCATCCATACATCCTCAATCCCTTTTCCCATTTTGCACATGGGGTTGGGGTGTCACTTCAACATTCACAATCATCTCTAGCTAAGGTTTTACCCCACAGCCACATCCATAATATCCTATCCTAAAATGTCCTCAAATCCTACTGTCTTCAGGGACTTCTTCAAGACTAATATCCTAGCACTGGTTTATGATCTAAGGTGATTTAAAAGTTTCCCTCCCCGTGATGACTCCATATCCAAAAAAGTGGATTATACCACAAGTTATTGTTTTGCCTAAAATCATTCATTAAAATGTTTGCCTGCATTTGCACAAATACAACGCCAAGTTCTGAATCAATTCTGTATCATCAAACTGTACAAGAGCTAGACACACAAAAAAAAAAAAAATAAATAAAAAAAAAAAAAAAAAAAAAAAAAAACTAGCCCCAAGAAATAAACCCAAATCCTTTTATTCCAAAATAGACGTTCACAAGGTAAGTAAAGAACTGTCGCAAAAGATGATGATCTACAAAACTAAATAAAATTGAATATTGCTAGTATGTCAGAAAGTAATCATAAATCCATCTTTACCTTTGTCGGGAACTTCAGAAACCGTATCCTGCACTGCACATGGTTGATATCAAACCATACCACCCACTTTGGCTCTGGGTATATCACAAATATAGTAGCAGGCAAATTTAGCTCAGATGTCTCCTGTATCCTCATAACATACATCTCTCACAAGATCCACTCAGTACTGCTCCATATAATTACCTCAAAACAATTACAAAATGTCCTCTCCAAAACAAAAAACACTAAATGTATGGGTCCAGACAACATACTAGCCTGTTTCCTTTTTAGTATGAAATATTGCTTTACAGACTTTGACTCCCTTCTAAACCTACTTAACCTAGTTATGCACCTGAAGATTGGAAAAGAGTTGTTGTGTGGTTCCCCCCTCTACAAGATAGACCCTTCTACTGTCCCTAAGAACCACATACCAATTAGACTTACCAGTCTCATTTGTAAGGTAATGAAACTTATTGTCAATGATTTCATAAGTAAGGCTTTTGTGAGCTAAAGATTGCCTGACCCAAAGGCAACCAGGCTTTGTGAAGGGCAAATCTTACCACATTAACCTGGCTGACTTTTCTTAAAGAGTCACAGAGGTATTGGATGAAGGTGAATAGGAACAAATCACCAATACTATCTCACTGACTGACATTATTTATAAACTGACCCAGTTAAATATAAACTTTTATATAACTCATTGGATAACAAAAGTGCTAGCAATTAGAATCCATTCAGTCAGGGACAGTGGTACATGTTCCTTAAAAAGGGTTGTCACTAGTGGGGTCTCTCAGGGCTCCATTCTGGGGCCACTATTCTTCAGGATATTGTCTGCTGTGTTGTAAAATGAAGCATCCCTGGGTGACAATATTTGCTGATGACTGTAAACATAGGGCTGTCATCACTTTTGCAAAAGATAACTGTATTCTCAGAGAGGGCCTTACCTCTACAAATTTATAACACCAGGACTATGAAGTAAAGAGGGTAAATGTAAATGTATACTCTGCAGAAAATAAGAACAATCCCACTTACCACATAAATTACACCCCCTTAAGACAAATACTATCATCAGAGACCTGATCACATTCAGGGCCATGAACTCTCCTTTTGACCTCCATGTATCAACTTTCATGAGGAAATCCTTCCACCTAGCCTATGTAATTACTAGTGGCATACCATCCAGGGCCAAGAAAGTTGTTAGTCCACTCTTTTTCTCCCTTATCACTTCCAGGAGAGACTATAGTGTCCACTTTGACATGTATACATGTCTCTATCCAAGCATACAGCCCAAGTCGAAAAAAAAATATTTCCTTAACAAACAAAAAGTTACAAGTATGAGGTCTCAAGGCTATACAGCACATCTAAAAACTCTTATCCCTCCATTTTGTCCTTATGGACTCCTATGTGGCAGTCTCTGCCTGGCAGACAATGTTGTAAATGACCATTTCATTCTTGAATGACCACATGTTCTTAAAATAGGAAACACTACGAATATGTGCTATGCACCTGAAACTACATAGTAATACAGACAAGATCTGTTGATGGGGTAGGTGTCTCTTCCAAAATATACCTTACCTTTGGAATATGCGCCCACTCCACATCAGACAAAGGAGCTCTCTTCCTCTCTTTAAATCTAACTTACATCAATAACTTACATGAACAGATGGGTATATTCACCTCAGGTCTATCCTCCTTAGTCCCTTAATGATTTGTATGTTCATAGATAGTTACTTGACATGCAGTCCAGGAGACCATTAATAAGTCTAGCCCAAATTCTTAGTTTTTCTAAAACAATTTCTGAATAAGTGACTTGCTCAATATTTCATAATAGGCAAAAGAAGGCTAAGGGAATCAAACCCTCTACCCCAGGAAGTATTTCATTAACAGCCTCACAACCTTAATTCTCTTTACCAGCTACCAGAGCATTATAGGCAGTGGGATAGGAAAACTGCAGTGGCCAGACTCTTAATAGCCTTGCAGAGAACCTACTTCAGTTTCTTTGTATCCTTTCTAAACTTAATAGGTTTTATGTTTATCATTCTCTATCCTATGACTGCACAAATACAGGGAAGGAAGACATCACCTAAAAGAAAGGAATCACTGCTGATGTACACCTTGAATCTGGACCAGTAGTATTTTTTATAGAAAACCGCAATCAAGGGCAATCAGCATCATTGGGTTTTGATTGGTGAGTTGGGCCTTGTGTTGTTTCCTCCTGAGGAGTAATTAGCAACCTATTAAAATTGAGTTTGTTTAATGTATATTTTAATTATTTTTGCCAAGTTTTACTTAACATTTGCTTACCTGAATTTCATCTGTTTTGTAAAAAGTGTCTTGCAATAAAAATACATAAGAGACAGGTATTAATTCTTTTTTTCTGTGTTTTTGTTCTTATTACTGTTAAAGACAGACTATTGGCCTTTAGTACAGGAATTTAATTTTTGTAATGAAAATAAATCCATAGGAATGTCAACTAGTGAAAGGAGAAAGATGGCCATACCATTTTGACTAATGGAGGTACTGCATTATGCAACATGCATTTAGATAAAAGAAGTCAAAACATTACAGAGATACGTGCAGTAGTTCTGTTTGAAATCAACAGTTAGATTAATGCATGGGTTAAAACTACTGAACTATATATGCATAGTGTTGTAACATCAATATATTGTTGTTGTCATGAAAGATTTTTATTACTTGAAATGAATTGCAGAACTTAGCCTAAGCAATGCAGGTAATGTGCCTTTAAGAATGCTTTCATTTTTTTAATGCACTTAGAAGAGTAAATTCAGCACCAGTCTGGACATGTCATTTTCATAAAAAAAAAAAAGAAACAAATTGTTAAAAGTCTTCAGTGTATTTTCCTCCTCAATGAAGAATGGTACAACCTTTACACACCCTGTGTTATGTAATGTGAATCACTGTAATTAGTATCTGTATCTATTGTATTTAATGAAATGTACCACTTTCTTGCCAAGCTATACAAGTTGCTGCATCCACACCCTTGGGTACTATGGTTATCATTCTTTGGAATTATGCTTCTTAGCTCTCCTGAGGGTGTCATAACACCTCCGCCAGTGCTGTTCATTGTGCCTCATCACTTATCTACTTAATAATATCTGTCAGACTAACCACACTTCTTTCAACTAGAAGAAAATCTCTTAAGTACGTAGACAAGAAAAAAAAAAGTACATTCATACAATTTTCTTTTCCTTGATAGCTTCAATTCAGCTATGACTGGAAAGAGGAATTGGCACAGATTCTGAATGCCTGTCATTGCTTCCCAGTAAGATGCTCTCTCACTGCAGGTTTTTTCTTTATGACTGAGATGCTACTTATTGTCTCATTTTAACCTTTCCTACATTATATTGCTTTTAATGTATAATATCAGCATACTGAACAAAAACTATTATGCCGTTAAGGTCTGCATAATACATAAACAGAATCTGCTTTACTCTGCATGATAACTACACTTCTGTATTTATTCTTGTCATTTTCACTTCAAACATTTTATTGCTATATATCCTTTGCAGTACATGTCAGCATTCTGCACTGACAAATGATTATTATTATAAATGCTTTATACTGCTATGTATAATAACTAATATGCAGTGTACACTGTTAAATGATGTCATATTTAGATTACTCTTGCTTCATTTTAACAGGTCACTTAGGTGCCTAAGAATATTTACTGAAATATCATATTTCATGGATATTTCTCCACATTGCTTAGAAGCCTTGAAATGTGCATTTAATGTATACAGTTTGTAGATGATTGCTTTAATTGTACTTCCTTGTTTATGAATTGCATTTCCAAAGCTACTTGGCTACATTTGCAGATACGTTTTGCTTATTGCACTTACTAATGTCATAACCTGTATTGATTATAGATTTTAATTATTAAATAGGCATGCATTCATGCTTGTTTAAAATTACAGCTACATTGAATATCTGAATCCATCATTGCTTTCCCGTTTCTAACAGCACTCTGTTAATTTAATCTCTTAAATGTTAATACTTTCATCAGCTCCTTTAAAGAATTTAGGCTATTGAAAACTAGTTATAAAGATTTTCTGCATAAAGTTTTCATTCAGAGGATGTATTTCTAATACAAAATGCTACATATTAGACAGAAATGCATACATTTTAGCTAAATAATTCTCTCATTAGGTTAAAAAGCAGAGGAGACCTTATACTGTCAAAAGGAGCTCTACAACAACTGACATATTTGACCCAAATTTTACTGTTCCTAAACTGAAAACAATATACATAATCTAGTTCCATATTGCCTATGTCAAAAGTAATTCAATAACAGAATAATAGAAATAAGAAAAGCAGTATGCAAAATGCTATGTCATAAGTCTGTGCTCATTTCATACTGCATATCCAAGATGAAACTAAATGTGGGCAAGTTGCACTGTACAAGCCAATACTTAGTATTACACATTCAAAAATGACAGAACACTTGTTGGTATAGTACTCAGTACTGAAGGAAATGCATAGTAACAACAATCTGGCACTAACAGAGTAAAACAGTAATGATGTAGTAGTAACATAGTAACACTAATATACTAATAACACAGTAGCAATGATATAATAGTAACAAGGTGGCACTGATATAATAATGACATAATGACTTTGATATAGTTGTAACACAGTGGTACTGATATAGTAATAACTCTGTGGCAATGATACAGTAGTAACACAGTGACATTGATAGAGTAATAGCATAGTGCCAATTATACAGAAGTAATATAGTGGCACTGATACATTAATAACTTAGTTGCACTGACATAGTGTAATACTGTTGCACTGATATCATAATAGCATGGTGACACTAGCATAGTTGTAGCATAGTGACACGGATATAGTAATAAAGTGGTATGGATATAGTAGTAGTATGACAGTGGTGCTGATATAGTAGTAAAAGTGATATTGACATAGTAAAACAGTGCCACTGATATAATAGGAACACAGTGGCACTGATACAGTAATGGCATAGTGGCACTGAAATAGTGGTTACATAGTAGCACTGATATAGTAGCAACTTAGTGGCACTGACATATTAGTAATACTGTTGCACTGATATAAATATGGCATGGTGGTAGTAGCATAGCAGTAGCAAAGTGACACTGCTATAGTAATAATAAAGTAATAGTGATATAGTAGTAATAATATAATTGTGCTGGTATAGAAGTAACATAGTGGTACTGATATAGTAATTACATAGTGGCACTAATGCAAAATACCTAAACAGGCAACAGAACACAGTCTATGTAGAGAACAACCTTGTCTTCTTGACCATTTAGCTATTTACTTAAATTCTATATCATGATTTGTGACATGTAAAATGAGAATTTAACTTGTACATCCTACTAGAAAGTAATGTCATTGCCTCCTTTCTGCATCATGCCAAAATGAATATTTCAAGAGTCTGACTGAGATACCAGAGGTATCTCACATGTCAAATGGAATAGCTATCAGACTATTGACTACCAATTCAGATGCAATGCTATTGGCACAATTACAAATGTTTTTGCTAGGAACACAGATAATGTGTTTGGCATATCAGACATTTATCCTGGTTGGAGAGGATGACTCCAAAAAGTCTCAGCACTCATTCGTGCACACAGATCATCCAGAACATTTTTATTGAACACAATAATAAAATCTCCTTTACCTTGTCCATAGAATAATAAAAATAAACATAGATTTACTACCATTTTAAGATAATGAAGATGTTTAATCCACTGACTATTTTAATAATATGCCTCTGTACTCTTAACCATTTTATTGTAATATGGATTTTAGGGTACCCACAATTAACAACAATATTCTCAGGATGCAGAATAAGCTGATAAGTACTTCAAGGGATCTGGATTTCATAAATCTCAGTATACAGCCAATAATCTAGCATCCTTCCTTATATATGTTGTTTGTATATTCAGGGAATGACATCTGGAGAGACCACAAAAGTACCTCACCAAGAGGATCAAGGGTCTCCAACATATGTCTTATTCTACCAGACTAAAGAAACTTCAGCTCTATTCAGTAGCATACCGCCTGCTCAGAGGTGATCTCTGCCTGACGTACAAGGCCATGTCCAATCAGGATCTGATGGACATGCTCCACCTCAAAAAAGCCAAATCCATCAGGACCACGAGAGCTAAAGGCTTAAACCTCAGCACAAGTATGAATAGGACATGCTGGAGGGATGGATTCATAACCCAGAGGCTTCCCATGCTTTGGAACAAGATCCCAGTTCGTATTAGGCAGAGCCCCTCACTGACTCTCTTCAAGAGAAATCTTGATGAGTGGATGGGAGATCGTAAGTTTACCCCAGGGGTCACATCTGTGTCACTACTAGACAGAGGCACATTATTCTAAATTTATTCTGTACATTTTTTGTACCATTTCATGGGGTGGCAAAAGCCACATCACTATGGCTAGGCTTACAAATGCCCCAGGGCAGATAGCCTAGTACTATACTATGAAACTATGAAACTATAATACGAATGTCCATGTCATTAAAATGGACAACCATTTCTAATGTATCTTCATATACACTACAAAGTACAGTTGTGCACATAAAGTTACAACAACTGTAGATCTTTGAGTAGAACAGTGTCAGTAGCATAACAGGTAGCATACTCACCATTGGTGCAGGAGGCAGTGGGCTGTACTCTCACACTAGGTTAGATGAATTTCTGACACTGCTGTACAGAATAAGTGGGGTGTTGCACTCCGGAGTGCTTCATCCTTTGGATGAAACATTAAACTGACGTCCCATCTGCTTGAGCTTATAGTAGCTCATTTGGATGTAAAAGATCCCATGGCAGCTATTGAAAGATGTAATACAGAGCTGTTGATAGAGCTGGTGGATGTAAAAATCCCTTGGCCTGTATCAAAATGAGTAGTGGCCCTTTATTTAACACAGCCTAAAAACAAACATTATTTACATATTTACATATTTAAAAATGTACCCCCCCAGATTTAATAAACTCCGTGTAGGAATACTGCAAGCCCTACATGGAGTGAATGGTGTTCATGTCTGCAGCT
This sequence comes from Protopterus annectens, assembly GCF_019279795.1. Taxonomy (NCBI): domain Eukaryota; kingdom Metazoa; phylum Chordata; order Ceratodontiformes; family Protopteridae; genus Protopterus; species Protopterus annectens. Next base: position 373,420,193 of record NC_056728.1, on the reverse strand, counting down.
CCCCCTCAGCAGCACACCTTGCATATTAATGAAGGTGCACTACTGAGGGACAGCCATGTACAGAGTTACTGAATCAGTGATAAGTGTGTGTTACAGTGCTCAGAGATGTGTAACACATCCCCTGCACTGCCAAAGTGCCGTACAGCACTAAAACATGAAAGAAAGTATCTTTTGACACTTATTTAGAATTATTTTTACTTATGTCATGCAGGGGGTGTATTACAGTGTCCGCAACATACCCCCCTGTTACTGTCAGAGTGCCATACACCATTAAAAGATTAAAGAAAGTGTCCTTGGACACTTATGTATAATTATTTGGAGTTCTTTCACACAGGGGGTGTGTTACAGTGTTATAACACACACTCTGTACTGTCAGAGTGCCGTATGGCACTGAAATTAAGTGAGAAAATGTGATTTTTAAGTTGTTCTCTTTATTGTTTTTTATTTTTTTATTTTTATTTTTATGTGTATGTTTGCATGGTGCATCATGGTGCTTAGCAATAAACATGTGCCAGGCATCTAAAAATAGAAACCAGATGCTTTTAATTTTTGTACTAAAGGTCAAGTTTAAGCATAGTTGAGCTGGTTTGCTTGGTGCATTGCTCAGCGGTGTTTAAACGTAACAAAAAGCTATATAGAAATGTATAGCTGAAATCTGCACATCCAAGATAGCTGAATGGTTAAAGTCATGGCTTTGTCTGCAGTGGGTGCTCGGTTTGAATACCCCAATAGGCCATTCGGCTTTTACATTGGAAAGCATTTCTACATATATTTTTATTTTTTATATTGACATAGTTATTGATATTTGTTAACCAGGGTAGTGCAGTTGGCCCAGAATCCCACTGTCAGTGGAGATATGAGATGAAAACCACCAGTGAAACACATGTGTCCAATACAGTACAGTCACACCCCAAGGTAATGTAATGAAAGTACATAGGGTGATGTAATGTAAAGCACAGTACATACACTTAATAATAAAGTATCAATAATGAGTAATTAATGTCAATATATCTTTTTGTATTAATTAAGAATCTTGTTTTCCCTTAGCTACGTTTTGCTCAGCACAGCTAAGCCATGCTAAGCAATGCTTAAACAGGGGCTGTCTTAGCAATGCTTGGCAATGCTCAGCTCCACTTAGCTGGTTTGAGTATTGCTAAGCAGACACACTCTAAGCAGTCTTCAGCTCAGCTAAGCAGGTTTGCACACTGCTAGGCATTGCTAAGCATTTGCCACTTTAAGCACTGCTCAACTAAGCTTAGCAGGTTTGCACACTGCTAAGCTTTGCTTAGCATTTTTTAAAATGGTCCAAAGGTGGCAAAAGGTGGAAAAATTGTCTTATTTAAGCTGCACAGGTGGGAATACAGCCAAAACCTGTTGGAGTTTTATCACTGCAGGAGCTATGGCTGGAATTGGAGAAGGAGCACACTTTTCGGTGCGGCTTTGCGGCATGTTGGAGTCCAGGGTCATAGTTGGGGTCCTAATTAAAGACCATAATGAAAGACCATAATGACAGACTGCTGCTGGTCCAGTACCAGGGCTCTGAATACAAGTCTGAGGCCTGGGATCATCTGGCATGTGACCTCACCAATGCCACTGGAATCCCCTGCACTGGTGAGCAGGTGTATCATCATTATGATGACCTGAAGTGGAGGAAGGGGGTGCTCTTGCCCTAATGGATCCAAGATGCTCGGGACGGGATTGTCCCAGAAGTTGTTGGTAAGTATAGGAACCATTGCTTTATGAAATTCTAGCATGAATATGTGATAGACAGGTACTCATAGCGGTGTGTTTCCCTTCCTGCAGCTGCAGAGGACAGGACTCACAACTTGGAGGCCCATGTGGGGAGCCTAGTGAGGATGCACCAAGAGTGTGGTGAGTACAGATATATCTCAAAAATATATGGTAATATTAATAAGAAAGAGTACAGTAGTAACTACCAATAGGTATATTCTGTTCTGACTGTACTGCAATAACAGTAATAATGTGTATGCAAGACTTGTGTATATGGTATTAATACTAATGATCTGATAATAAAGTATACTGGCATTCTAAATGTGAAGGGAATGAATGACATCCATTCATGATCTACAGGAAATACAGTACAACTGCAGTCAGAATTGTGAAGGTAAAAATGTTTTATTTATTTTATTTAACATTTGTTTACCAGGAGTGTCTGGCTGGGCTGGAGCCCATTTTCAGCAGAGGCTTGAGGAGAAAAGTTCCACAGAAAATAATACAAAAATATAAAATGAGTACAAACAATGTGAAGAAAGACATCACTGATATAGAAGTAGGTACAGTTACAACTTAATGTATTAAAAAATTTAAATCAGCGTATCAAAGATATAGTAGTATGTACAATTACATCAAATGTATTGAGAAGGGAGAAGTATGTGGTGTGACAGTAAGGTTGAGAGGTTAGCTTGAAAATAGGTTATAAGCCAAGGAAGCAAAACAGTGTAAGCTACTGAGGTTGTCCTTAATAATACAGATGTGAATTAGACCATAGGAACATAGTTACATAGTATAATTTATTTCCTTCTATAGCCAAGAAGGAAATAAGTCAATAGTTTAAAGAGGAGTGGAGGATAGTGAAAGAGCAGCTAACATTTTGGTGGCATGGGTCAACTTGGGGGTTGGCAAGAACAGAGACAGTTTATTTTGAGAAAGGTTCCAAAAAGCTTTTTAAAATGAGAGGGGTTAGCAGTGGATATTATGGTGTTTGGGATAGTGTTCCAAAGTTTAGATATGGCATTAGAGAAAGTTGATAGTCCATGCTTATTATTTGCTTTGGAGATGGTAAGCACTTTTTTATCAGTTGATCGTAATTGTCTGCTGGTAGAGTATGGGGAAATAATGTTTATTAGGACAAGACAGTTGTTAGGGTAGTAAAGGCTGGAATGACAGATAGTAAGCTGACTTTTACTAATAACATTTGGAAGTTCTAGCCATCCAAGTTTAAGAAGTGATGTGCAGTGGTGTTCCCTGTATGTTGCCTGACAGGGAAATTTGGCAATTCCGTGGTAGCATGTTTCGAGTTTTTGAAGGTCTGTTTTTTAGGGTTAGTCAGTAGTGGGGATGCATAAAGTAGTGAATATAGTAAATAGGATCTAGCCACAGTGATTTTGGTGAGTTGTGTAAGGTTGTGCATGATCTTGTAAAGTGAACCTAGTTTGGTATTTACTTTCTTAATGGTTTGTGCTATATGTAGGGAGAAACTAAGGGTGTTATCTATAATTACACTCAGTAGTTTGGTATTATTAACTGGGGATATAATGGTATTGTTAGAAGAAAGAATAGAGAAAAGTTTGTGATATTGGCTTTGGCATTATGTGCAAAAATCATTAGTTTAGGCTCGCTAGGGTTTAATATGAGATGGTTGGAGGCTAGGAGTTGTTCAATCTCAGTAAAGGCTTGATGGGTTTGAGTTTGGAGGTCAAGAATAGTAGGAGCAGAGCAGAGAAGCATGGAGTCATCGGCGTACTGGATTGTTTTAGCTGAGGAAGTAGCTAGATGGAGGTTGTTTGTGAAAATTGTAAAGAGAATGGGTCCAAGAATGGAGGCTTGAGGCATACCAATGTTTACTGGTGCTAGGGGTGATAAGTCTTTGCACCACTTGACTGCTTGTTGCTGATTAGACAAGTAGCTTTTAAACCAGGTGAGGAACTGAGGAGAAAAGTTGAGGTTAGCTAGTTGAGTTAGTAGTTTTTGATGGGAGACAGTGTCAAAGGGCTTTGACATGTTTAGGAAAATGAATGAGACACATAAAGTTTGTTATTGAGAGCATAGTGAATGTGGTCTAAGAAATCTAGAAGGGCTGCCATTGTACTGTGTTTTGGTCTGAAACTGTGTTGGGTTGGGGCTAAGAGGTTGTTTTCAAGGAGGTAAATGAGCATTTGTGCGTGAATACATCTTTCCAGGAATTTAGCTGGGGGGAGAGTAAAGCAATGGGTCTATAATTGGATAAAAGAGTAGAAGGGCCACTTTTGTGGAAAGGAATAATGTGGGAGATTTTCCAGATCTTTGGGATGTACTGTTCAGTAGTAGACCTGTTTATAAGTATGGCATCTGGGTAGGCTATTAAATTAGCTGCAAGCTTTAGGAATTTAGGTCGTAGTTGATCTGCTGCAGGAGAGGATGTTTTTAATTTACAGAGGAGGGATTTAATGTAAGAAGTTGCTACTGGTTTCATATGGAATAGGTTTTGGTTATTTAAAGGCAGGGTAGGATTTGTGAGTACAGCAGGAGGAGAGGTGGCAAGGAGTGATGTGATGGCATTAATAAAGTAATTGTTGAATTAGGTTGCTATGGTTTCTTTAGGGTTAGTGGTAAAGTAATTATTTTTCTCAAGTCTGATATTTTTTATGTGGTTTCTTAGGTACTTATAAGCCTCGAGGGCAGTTGAACTTTTGTTGGTTCTATAGTTGTACCAGGCAGTATCTCTTTGGGACATGGGTAATTTGGTAGAGGTAGAGATCCAGGGATTGGGTAAGGATTTGGTTCTGATTTTTCTGAGGGGAGCAAGAGTATTTAACACATTTAAGAAAGAGTGACTAAAGAATTCAATTGCCTTGTCCAGAGGTAGATTTTTTTTAGTGGTAACCAATCTATCTGTTGAAGGATAGTGTTAAATGTTAGTAGGGAGAAATTGCTGGTGTTCCTTATGATTTTATGGATAGTTGCTTTCTGTGGGTGAGCTTGCATTCTTAAGAGGAAAGTAGGAAGGTGGTCACTGATGGTGTCAGGTAGACAACCATAGTGGGGACAGTGATTAGGGGTATTAGTGAGTATCCTGTCTAAAATGCTAGGTTTCTTTGATCTTTTATCTATTCTTGTTGGTGAGTTGATTAACTGAGTAAAATTATATAGATTGATTAGGTTAGATGGGTGTGAAGAGGAGCAGGATAGCCAGTCAAAGTTCTGATCGCCAATTATTAAGGTCTCATGGGGAAATGTAGACTGGGCCCAGTTTAGTAAGGTCTCAACTGTGGAGGTATTATTGCCTGGTGGGATATATATGGCAATTAGGGTGACGAGTTTGTTGCTATTTATATGTATGGTAGAACACAGGATCTCTGCATTAAGGGTGTCGGTAGGTTTTATATCTGAGAGAGTCACATGGAGAGAGTTGTTATAGAAAATTGCTACACCTCCACCTCTTCTGTTTGATCAATTGTATCTAAGCACAATGTAGCTTTTGAGAAGAATTTCACTATTAGGGATAATGGGTTTTAGCCAGGTTTCAGTAAAATGGCTGTGTGTGGGTTGTAATGTGTGAGAGTAGCATAGACTAGGACAATTTTATTGGTAAGACTTCTCAGGTTCATGTTGAGAAGAAGAATGTTGTTATTATTGATAGTAATAGAGTTGAAAGGTATGTTATTACTAATGGTTGTACTTGTGGTTGGTTGTTGAGGACCTGGGTTTGGGTGAATGTCACCGGCTAGGGCAGTAGTTGAAAAGAGAGTGGGAAGTAGTGTTTTAATTTCGATAGAAATTTCTTATAATTTGTGATAATCCTGTCAGAGTGATGCTTAGGGCAATGGAGGAGTGTGAAATTATAGGAGTTGGTGTGTGTAAACAGATAAGGTGTGGTAATTATGTTGGGATAGTGTGAATGTGGGGGGAGTGAGTAAGGGTTTGTGGGAGAGACAAGTCTAGTGACTGTGTGTGAGTGGTAGGATGTAAAGATGTAGGTGAGGAGTGATGTGGACAGTAGTAGAGTATGGAACCTCATTTTAAAATAAAATATTTTAGAAATGTGGTAAGGGAGTGGAGGAGTATAGGTAGGTGATAGAGTGTAAGAGGTTAATGGGGGGGTGTCTAGAGTGCCTTTATTGGCCGATGTATAATGAGGGGTGTGGTTAGTATATGGTAAATGTAGAGGTACTGGGGGCGGGTGTAATTTGGGGGCAGGGTAGGGGAGTGAAGTGAGCCCGAGTGAAGTGAGGGCAAAACGGAGTGGGCAGAACAACCCCCTTGCAAAAAAAGCACTGCCTCAGAAACCATCAGTACAGTTCCTATGAGGTACATTGAAGTCATCCTTTAAACTGAATACAATGTCCATTTAGATTGTTTGATTAACTGGAATAATGTTTTAGTGGGGATTAAAAACTACTAACAGTTTACATTACAGTTTACATTACAGTGTTAGTATTGTATAGATTCTGTAATGACAACACACCATCAATGCATGCATTATTTAAACTGGAGTACAGTACAGTTTGTCAAATGTATACCAATGACTGTGTCATGTCACTCTTAATAAAGCTGTCTTCTGCCAATTGTTGTGTGTATTCTGTTCTGTTGTTGAAGATGCCCAAGTTAACAGGTGTTGCAAAGCAAATATGGGTATAACACCATAAAGTGACTGAAGTTTGGCTGCAAAAGAACTGTTATGCTAAAATGTACATGTGGAGTTGTACTACAAGATAGAATGCAATTTGATATATGTTATGCACTAACATGTGAACTTTGAATAGTAATGTGCAAGGTATTATAGTGTTTTCCCATCAGGATTCTCTGGTGGTAACCTTTTCATTTCAGCTATATGCATTCCTGAATGTATGTATGCTGATGCAGGCAAGTATGACACAGTAGTAGCTATAGACTGCAAATATAGCATCTGCAAATGTATATGGGTCAGGTAGGCATCCAGGCACCCTGATATGGTCTGCACAGCTCACACATATACCCATCCACTATGGGTTAATTGTCTACGCCTGCATTTCAAGTATTAAAACACGCTTCACCTACTATCCCCATCATGCGTGAATCTCATGCATGTATGTTCAGCTGTCACTGTAGTCTCCTGTGACACTCTACTGATATTACCAGGTCAGGCTTTGTCAGCAGGTGAGCTCTAGGCACATGTCAGTCAACCAACACACAGCAGTGGCCTAGTAGCTCAGTTTGATAAGCAAAGCATATGTTGTTATTTTTTCACACACAGACCAGGGTTTGAATCCAGGGACTGGTAGTAAGATTTATTTATAGTAACAGACAAGTAGTACTGACTATTTATAGAAACAGTCATGTACTGTTCAGATATTCTCCACGCAGGACATACAGGTAAAGAAATGTCTATAATAGCTGTATGAAGGGTACACTAATGTCTACCATGCCTATGAATGACAGCAGCATATGGAATGTGCATGATACGTGTCTCTCAAGTGTCACACTGTCATGAATGGTGATCACTGTTGCCAATAACCTTGGACACAGATATAAATCCAGTTGAAGTATGCCAGTAACACCCTCACACAACATCAGTACAGGGTACACCTTGTTAGTCATATATGTTACCCACATGTACGAGTCCCCTTTAGTTATGTACCTATAGTTCTTATAGCTTGGCTGATACCATGCCATGTTGGCAGCTTCAGAAGTATGTGCATGCTTCAGAAGCTATAGGGCACATGTAGATGTACAATAAGGGCAGACCTGTACAGTATTCAGCAGTACTGTTGTAAAAATATTGTTAATGGAATGTTTTTCTCTCCCCCCAACCCTTAGCTGCATCACAAATTATTATTCTTATACTATGGGTATGTTTTCATTTTGACATATGTTGTTCTCAAAACTGAATGCTGGGCCTTGTATTGTATTATTAGTTATATATTTGAATGGTTGCATACTAACATACCTTGCTGAAATCCCACCATTGTTGGCCTTTTTTCCATAACTGTTACTGGCATGCTGTTAAAATAATGACTGTTATCCCATTTATACCTGTGTTCTGTATGCTATGCAATTATATTGTTCTGGGTTAATTGGAACACCCATGCATGTTTTTATAACTAACAAAGAAATGTTTTGTTCATGACTAACCAATACAACTTGACAAACCTCAACACCATAGCACGATTGGGTAGGCCAGTTCCTGGTGATCCACCTTTTCCACCTTATCTGGCCTTGGCACTGGGTCCCAGCATGTCTGAGACCCAGCCTGGAGTTGTTCCTTCTGCTGGTCCTGCACCACCCTCGGGTGGAACCGCCTCAGGAAATGGGGCCTGTCCCTCCCAGGATGAGGGTGCGTACAGGAGACTCTCACCAGGAATCAAGATTCAGGAATGGTGCACAGGGTCATCCAATGTGACCTGGATGATAGACTGCTCCAGATCGAGGGCAGACTGGTGCACCATGAGGGGCAGGCTGGCCAAGACACCCAGCCCCCAGCACAGCCACCTTTGGGGCCATGAAGAGGTAGTGGTGACTGCCCATTGGTGGGGATCTCAGTCCCACTGTTGCCACATCTGGGGGCACTTGATCCCCCGATTCCCAACCACCCATCCCGTCCAAGGTGTTTACCCCCTCATGTGTCATACACCACCTCTGTCCACTGTCTTTTCTGTCTTGTCTGTCTTCAAAAGCAACCTCTCCTACCCAACTTACCTCCCCAAATGTACCTAAAACCCTTCCCCAACATCTACTGTCACCTTAAAAAAAAGGGCATCTGTCCACCCCAAAAAATTAGTCCCATACATAGTTCTCCATTTCACCCACACATACACTGCCAATAATCAATTATCTCATCAGTTAATCAACCAAGTTATGTTGCCCACACCCCTCCCTGTGGGGTGGGAGGCTCCAAATTCCAAATTATCTACATCATTCACACCTGTTGCTGCCCAAAAAATGGAGAGCTATGGCCCTTTTCTACACCCATCCTGCACATCCCTACCTGCCTTTCATATTGTTTTTCCTCCTGCTTCCCCCCCCCATTTCACCACTTTCTTTTTTTGGAAATAGAGCAGGTTTAAGTGGGGATAAGTGTCGCTAAGTGAAGATAAGTGCTGCTTGGCATCACGGCCTTGATGACATACCCTTATGTATGACATGAACCATGTACAAGGTTTAACTTACAATGGGAGCAACATTGTGCTGAAATGTCATGTTGCTAAAGACCTGTATCCACAGCACCCTCACGACTGCTTGTGTGCCTAGGATGCTGTTAGTACTGTAATACTATTTGTGAATGTCACTCTCCCCAAAGGGGTTTACACTGAATGTCCTGCTACTCGTCCTGAGGCCATGTGTCTGGCACTTGGCATGACATACCATAAACCACAGCAAGTGCAACAGGCAGGACCTCTCTTGGTTTGCCAATATGACAGCTTCTTTGTGTCACATCACCATAGGTTAAGCTATTTCTCATACCAGTAAGGTGCTTCTGATGTGAAATAACTGCATTCTACAGGTAGTACACAACCATAGAAAATATTTGTTGTCCTACACTCTGGGGACCGCTGTATTGTTTGTGTCATTGTCACAGGTCACACCTGGCTAAACATGGACTGCAACCTGCAGGGTGAGATGGGTGGTGGCCATAACTCTCAACTCTACAGAAGTCTTCAGAATGTCCTGATGTTTGCCACATATTTTTGTTCCATTTTGCATAACATTGTGGTTTTCTGGCAAAGTAGTGTGAAACCATTAAAGACTGACGTTACACAATAATGGCAGATGTTTTCCTGTCAGACTTCATGCCCTTCAGAAAATGCATGTGAATGCACAGCCTGTTATGCTATCTACTCTGTATGTTTGTCAGAGTAATATTTAAAGATTGACCCTAATATTTGGGCTTTGTCCCACTTTTCTGTATGGCTTTCTCCAGATATCTTTCTGTAAGGGGTCAAGAGGTATGTTTGTGGCCCTAACACACACACAAACACACACACACACACGCACACACACACACACACACACACACACACACACACACACACACACACACACACACACACACACACATTGCTGCAAGGGGATATACATACGTACACACATACACCCACTCATGAACTGCCCTTGTTGTGAAGGGTATGAAGTCTGACTCTCAGATGTCTGTCATTATTTTCAGACTTCAGCTTTTAATGCTTTGCCAATTATTGTCCAGGAAACCATACTTTTATGACACACAGACAAAATATATGAGGCAATCATCTGGATATTCTGCAAAACTGTATACAGTTGAGAGGTATGGCCTGCAGAGTGTGAAACAGTGCATCTAAGGTGGATTACATCAACAGGCCTTGTCAATTAATGCAATGGGGGGAGTCAACAGGGCATAACAGGCCTCAAAATGGTATAACCAACCAACCCAGACAGACACACACACACACACACACACACACACACACACACACACACACACACACACACACACACACACACACACACACACACACGAGACAGTCTTGAGATTAGACCCCCTACTTATCTAATTGCACATACTATAGTGCTATGTATTTATTGCATACACCACAGAGCTTATATGCCTGCAGAGTGTCCAATGCTGTAGCTAAGGTGGATGATATTAACAGGCTCTGTCAATTAATGCAATGGGGGAGTCATCAGGGTAGAACAGGCCTCAAAATGGTATATCCAACCCACACAGGGAATATGCTTCAGACACACACACACACACACACACACACACACACACACACACACACACACACACACACACACACACACACACACACACACACACACACACACACACACACACACACACACACACACACACACACACACACACACACACACACTTGTCAGGCTTGAAATTAGAACCCCTACCTATCTAATTGTATGTACTATAGTGCAACGTATTTAATGCATGTGCTGGGGAGCTTATATGCCTGCAGAGTGTCCAGTGCTGTATCTAAGGTGGATGACATCAACAGGCCCTGTCAATTAATGCAATAGGGGAGTCAGCAGGGTGGAACAGGCCTCAAAATGGTATAACCAATGCACGCGCACACAAACACACACACACACACACACACACACACACACACACTTACACACACACGGCAGTCTTGAGATTAGAACCCCTACCTACTAGCTGTATATATTACAGTACTACACATTTAGCACGTGTGCCACGGAGCTTATATGCCTGCAGAGTTTCCAATGCTATATCTAAGGTGGATGACATCAGCAGGCCCAATAAAGTAGGACAATGGGGGGGTTAATATGGTGGAACAGACCTCAAAATGTATTGGCATTGCACACACAAAGCCAACAGGGAATATACTTTTACACACACACACACACACACACACACACACACACACACACACACACACACACACACACACACACACACACACACACACATTTGGCATTGCTGGGAATTGAACCACTACCTGTTTACACTGTAGCAGTATGTACTTATTGCATGCGCCAAAGGAATTACACATGTAGAGAGTGTCTGGTAGTGCTGTTGGGGTGGATGACATAAGTAGCTGCTGATAGGGAGACCACTGTTGTGGAGGACAGTAGTCACAGCGCCAAAATATGGGTGGCCATTACACAGACATAGGCCTGTTTTGTGTGTGTAGTCTGCTGTACGTCTAATACATACAAACACACACACACACACGCACACACACACACGCACACACACACACACACACACACACACACACACACACACACACACACACACACACACACACACACACACACACACAAACATGGCAACTGATGTGAGAGTACAACTCCTCCCCACCTACTATTACATATGGGCCTCACCATAGTATTTGCACATGCCACTGGTTCAAATTGGTGTATGTGTGGCTGTTGCAGTACATCACTGTACACCTTTCAGGGTCTCTCTTTTTCTCTCTCTCTCTCTCTGTCTGCCTCCCCCCCCCCATCTCTTCCTCTCTGTAAATGATAAATTTGTATATGTTACCAATATATCTGTACAGTCAACAGATCCAGATAAATCTTATATGTACCACATATGGATAGATGGGTGTAATCATGTCTGGTGGGGGTGTGGATAGACAGTTATGGTGTACATAGATGTCTGTATGCAGAAGGGATATATGCACATTCCAGTTCTGTACTCAGATGTGTGCTCAGACATGGACTGAGAGAAGCTAATTGTAGGAGCATGCCCAGTATGACCATCAATAGTAAGAGTGGGACTCCAGTCCACACCAACCTGTACTCCAGTCCAGGATTTTGTGTGCTACAGACAATTAGCTCATGATTTCTGGAAACAGTCCAGCACCTCACTGATAGACTGGCTGAGGGCTCTCCTGGCTGTGAGCTATCCTTATTAACTGAGGTGATTTGTGTTTCGTGGACACCTACATATTCATACAGTGTCTGCACACATGTGCATGCCCCCAGCCCTGTTTCCTGGATCACTCAGTGGCCATATTCCATGTTTGGGCTGCAACACTATTACTACATAGAGAATTACTCTGTGTAGGGTTTATTGAATTACCCCCTACATGTTTACAGGTACACATAAGCACACATTTATATATTTTTCACTCATTTATATTTTTTTACTATTTATCATTTTCTTATAACATTCTTATTGTTATTCTTCCCTAATTGACTACCACTCCTTCTTCTACAACCATAATGTGATTTTTCACAATATATCTGCCAAAATCCATTTCACATTAACCAATATTTTAGTCTTTCATTCTAAATAGCCCATATTACATAAAATAATCTATTAGTCTCACATATTCTTTCATATTCTTATAATATCCATATATAATCGTATTCATAGCTATATTGTTTATATCATTAATATTTTCAAAAAAAAAAAAAAAAACATTTCTACATGGAACTTTTTCCAGAGTTTCATTATTCTTTTACATTAAAAAAAGAAAAAAAACATGCTATTTTGTCTCTTCCTCTCCACAAAATAAACACAAATTTTCAGCTTTCTTTTTATATGGCATATTCTCCTTTCTAACTTATTTATTACCAGTATCCATAGGAAATACTAACACTCTAGTATCTTTGTATACAACTTTTCCATAATTTCATGGCTTAAATAACGTCTTTTGGCATTTTTTTGCATGGATTTACGTAATAATTCTATTTCATCACATTGTTATACCACATCCTTCTAGCTTTCTCTATATCATTATACTCCACCATTAAATCCGCAAGCCAGGAACACTACACAGGCCAATCCGACACTATGTAAAGATGTAAAATCAAATTTTATTATACTTAAAGCTTTTTGTTAGTGCTATGCACTAACTTCCTCAGATACATAAAAACATTCGCGCCCTTGAGAATCTTCATTAAGTACTTAAAATGCAAACATGCCCTCAGTTCACTCTTAAACTAATTAAAGGTACCATTCCATAGCAATGGTATTAGGTGAAATGAATAGTAAATATTAACCGACACCTGTACATAATGCAAAATAAACTCCTTTGTATCGGAACCTTGCTATGGAATGGTACCTTTAATTAGTTTACGCGTGAACTGGGGGCGTGTTTGCATTTTAAGTACTTAATGAAGATTCTCAAGGGCGCGAATGTTTTTATGTATCTGAGGAAGTTAGTGCATAGCACTAACGAAAAGCTTTAAGTATAGCTTAATAAAATTTGTTTTTACATCTTTACATAGTGTCGGATTGGCCTGTGTAGTGTTCCTGGCTTGCGGATCTAACGGTGGAGTATATTGGTTTGTTTATCGTTTTGGAAAGAGTTTCTCTATATCATCATGTTTTTATTATTTTCCCTATTAGTATGTTTTCTTGATGATTTTTTATTTCATTTACATATTATTTTTCTTACACTCATCATCTCACAGAATTTATTTGTACTTATATTTAAAAATTATTACTATTAAATTCTTATTCTCCTCCTTTACCCATTTTAATACTCTATATAAGTTGAAAGAAGCAGAATAAACAACTGGATTTAGTAACACCAATATATACAACATATACAACACACCTCTTTTCATCAAACATGAATTGCACAATTTTCTTTTAATATTTTTCCTGGATCATATAAACATTTGATATATATGCTATTTTCTCATTAATACCGAATTTATCAAATAAACATTTTTCTTGAATGCTAATCTATATGTCCTCCACAGAAGAATATTTCTTCCATTTCTTTTATCAGAACCTTTCATTGCATCACATCTACACCATTTTCTCAAATTTTATTCCTAGCAAAGACACTTCATTCTTTGAAAAATACACACACATACACACAAACACACACACACACACATGCACACGCACACACACACACACACACACACACACACACACACACACACACACACACACACACACACACACATTTTTCACCACATCACTCAAACCCTTACTTTTATCTTTATTCAAAGTCATTCCTGTAGATCAGAGTGAGTGGTATACCTTTAAGAAGCTTTCCAGTCAGCAGGCATGTGCACATAAGTACTGAGTACGTGCAAACAAGAGTGCCATTAGTGAGCAGTCAAGATGTAAGCATGCATGTGTGTACTAGTCAGTTAGTTTGTTTAAGTTTATTGTTCCTAATATTCATCCTGATGTGTTTATATATAATAAAATACTTAAATGACCACCCAAACCTCATTGTCTTATTCAGATATACAAGACGAGCAACATGGTGCCAGAATGGGATCCAAAATCAGAACCATGAGGTGCACAGTAAAATTTGGAGGAATATACGGGAGTGAGTCATCCATACTGCTTACATGACTTGCAATCAGGTCAGAAATGAATTCCAGGTAATAAAAATCACTAAAATGATTTTTTTCTTAATGGATATAAAATGAAGCATTCAGAATGCTGAAAACAAATTTCTAATTAAAGCAAATGTCCAAAACTGCAACATATTGTTAAAAAAATTCAAAATAATTATGAAAATGTTCGAAACAATATTCAAATCACATAAAATGTATAAAAATGGGAAAATGGCTGCATTTTTTTGCTATGTGCTACTTTTTTGCATTAACTAACGCTTTTTGATCTGAAGTGTGCAAAATGTTAGCAAGTGTGTCCAGTATTACAGTACAGTTATTTTGCAGAGCTCAGTCATTTCAAAGAGATTTTGTGCATTTGAATATTATTATAAGTACCTGGAGTGTGTGCATGTTCATACATAATTGCAAGGGCCATATTTACATTGTGTTTAAGCATAATTTATTGGCATGGCAGAAGGATTTCTCAGACCAAGTCTGCTTGTGTTTGATAACAATATTGAAGAAAATTGGAGAGTGTTTGAGCAAGAGTATGATATTTTCATACAGGCTGCTTTTCCTGACAAAGACGAATGTACAAAGGCATTTATTATGCTTAATTTAGCTGGTTCAGATGCCATTAAAAGAGAGGGCTCATTTGTCTATGCACCTGCTGTGTATATAGGGGAGGGGGGAAACCATCATATAGTAGTAGCAACTGAAATGTGGGAAGACCCCGAGTGCTTAAAATGTAAATTTAGAGAAATGTGTAATCCCCAAACAAATATTATAATGGAAAGGCACTTATTTTGCACAAGGTATCAAATGCTTGGTGAAACTTTTGCAGTATATATAACTGACTTGAGAAAAAAGGCTAAAATGTGCAGATTTGGTGATTTGAGAGATAAGTTGATAAAAGACAGGCTTGTGTGTGGTATTAAAGATGATGCAGTGAGAATGATTTTGCTTCAAGACAGTGCTTTAACTTTGAATAAGGCCATAGAGCTTTGCCAGATATATGACCTCACAGAAAAGCATACAAATATGCCTACAAATGAGAAAAGCATGCTTCCAGTGCCTTCTAATGCTAATGTAGACAGTATGCAGCCCGTGGTTAAAAGATACAAGCTTAAGGGCCAAAGGGAGTGACCACACCCTGGGCTTTTGAGCAAAACCTTTGGCAGCTTCAGTGAAACCAATAGCCTTTCTAGCAAGTTCTAGAGCATGATCTGTGAGGTGGACATGCTCAGTGAAGCACAAGTGTGAGTCAGCTAAATCAAAAAATGTGCCCCCACCTAGCCTCATAGTCAACTGTCGTAACTGTGGAAGTAATCATGAGCCTAAAAGAGAAAATTGCTTATGGTCAGCAGCACCACAAATGTAAAAAGTGGAATCATGTCAAAAGGTTTTGTAAATCAAAAGAGGCTCATTCTTTTATTAAAAGACAGCATTCAAAGAGGCAAGCCGATCAAATGGAAAGCTGTGACCCTACTTTTTATGTTGATGGTGTGTCAGTGCTTGGTGAAACAGTCAATGCAGTAGATTTGTGGGCAAAGAATGAAGTATTTTGTACTGTTTGGATTAATGGGAGACCTGTAGAGCTCAAAGTTGATACTGGTTCGAAGTGCAATGTTATGTGAGCAGAAACATTTGCTAGAGTAAAGAAGATTGATTTGGTGAAGTGTGTGAAGCTTGTTGCTTATGGTGGTGAAGAAATTCAAACTGAAGACTCAGTAGTGCTTTTATGTTAGTCTGCTGGGAACAGCTATGAATTGCAATTTTATGTAGTCAGGAGACACATGCAGTCATTATTAGGCCTCATAGACAGTTTGAAAATGGGACTGCTTTCATTTAATAAGGAAGTCCACCATGTAAGCTTGAAGGATAACAGCTCAAATTTTGCCCAGACTATTTTTTTCTGACTATGCTGATCTTTTTGAAGACAAACTAGCAAACTCCAGTTGTGTACTCCATGAGGTTAGACCCTGAAGTAAGCTCAGTTAGCAGACTAGCTTGAAAAGTTCCAGTAGCTATGCAGAACAGATCAAGGCTGAGCTAGACAGAATGGTGCAGCAAGGAGTAATTTGTCCAGCTGAAGAACCAACTGAATGGGTATCCTCCATGGTGGTAGCTCATAAGAAAAGCTTGGATGATATTAGAATATGTATTGATCCACTAGGCTTGAACAAAGCACTAAAACAATCTCATCAGCCAATGCGCACCGTCAAAGAAGTTGCTGCTCTTATGTCAAATGCCACTGTTTTTTCTGTCTTAAATGCAAAATGTTCATTTTGCCAAATTTTGCTTGAGTGTAAATCCTCATTTCTAACCACATTCAGTACACCATTTGGAAGGTACAGATTTCTGAGAATGCCATTTGGAATAAATTTTGCAGTGAAATCTTTCAGCTTGCAATGGATCATTTTTTTTTCGGGCTCTCCTTGTGCTATTATAGTAGATGATATTCTTGTAGGAGGCAATGGTGAAGTTGAACATGATAGAAACCTCAAAACAATTTTAGACAGAGCTCATGAAGTGAATCTTAAGTTGAAACCTAATGCAACTTCAGGCTACAAGAAGTTACTTACGTTGGTCATTTGTTTACTAGTTCAGGCTTATGACCAGATCCTTCCAAGCAAATAGCAATTCTTAAGATGCCAGCTGCAGACAATGTCCAAGCCCTACAATGTTTTCTTGGCATGGTCAACTATCTAGGGAAGTTCATTCCAGATTCGAGCCAATTTTCAGCACTGCTCAGAGAGCAGACACACAGATATATACCCTGGTCCTGGTCAGAACACCAAAGGGCATTTGATGTCCAGAAACAGAGAATTACCAGTCCACCTACTTTCAGATTCTATGATGTTCATAAACAATGAACTCTTTCCTGTGATGCTTCTAAGTTTGATCTTGGTGCAGTAATTCTTCAACAGGGTAGACCAGTAGCCTATGCATTGAGAATGTTAACCCAAACTGAGATGCAGTATGCTCAGATAGAGAAAGAACACTTGGCAATTGTGTTTGCATCTTTGAACTTCCATGATTATATTTATGGTCAACCTATTCAAATTGAGAAAGACCATCAACCTTTAGTCACTATTTTGAGAAAGCCAATGCACACAGCTCCTGTTAGATTGCAACTCATAATGCTCAAATTGCAAAAGTACAATATCAATCTTGCTTACATAAAAGGCAAACTTCTTTATCTTGCTGATACTTTATCCAGATCACCCAGAAAAAACACTGAACAGCATGAAAATGAGAAACCTGATTTTGAAGTCATGAAAGTGAGAAATTTTTCTATACACATCTTGATGAGCTTAAAGGTCACACAGCTTCTAGTCCAATTCTTCAGAAGCTTAACCACTTCTTTATCCAAAGATGGCCTTCAAAACAATCTTGCTTACCAGATGTCCAGCAGTATTTTCCTTATAGAGATGAGATTTTGATGGAAGATGGTATCATCATGAAAGGTCCAAGAGTGATTGTTCCAAAGTCCTTGCAACAAGAGCATATTCAAATCTTGCATCATGGCCACCCAGGAACTAATTCTACCTAAAGACTAGTATTTTGGCCTTCTATGTCAAAAGATATTGAGAAAGAACTTTCAGCTTGTTCTGTTTGTAATAGTAGTAAACTGCATCAATAAAAAGAACCACTTCAGTTAAGCCAGATTCCTGAACTACCTTGGTTGACAGTAGCCACTGACATTTTTGAGTGGAATGGTCAACATTATTTGGTATTAGTAGACTCTTATTCAGACTGGTTTGAGATTGACCTGCTTCCTAACCTAATGTCCAGTACTGAAATTACTAAGTTGAAGAAGCATTTTTCTGTCCATGGTAGTCCGCACAAAGTCATTTCTGACAATGGTGCACAGTTTATAAGTCAGCAGTTCAAGAGATATGCTGAAACATTGGACTTTGTTCATATTATGAGTAGTCCTGAATACCCACAGTCAAATGGCTTGGCAGAACGTGCAGTTCATAGTGCAAAACAGCTGCTAGAGAAATCAAAATGAGACAATACTGATGCTTTCCCAAATTTCCAGAATCTCAGAAGCATTCTTCGTGATAATCATCTTGGTTCACCTGCCCAGAGACTTATGTCGAGCCACCAGAACCGCACTGCCAATCAGTAGTAATTTATTGCTCCATGTGCTAAGAACAACAAAGCAGTGAAAGCCCAACTCTTGAAAAAGCACTTGTCCCAGAAGTCCTACTATGATTTAGTCCAGAAAACCACTCAATTCATTACAAGAAGGGGAGATAGTGGGGATGCAGACAGCAAAAGGTTTTGATCGGATTGGATTTGTGAAAAGTTTGTGTCAAGAGCTGAGATCGTACACTGTGGAATCACAAGGGATAGAATTTAGGTAGTGGTGCCTGAGCCAGTGTTACAGAATCCTGCCTGTGATAAAGACTCTATTTCTTTGTTTTTTAATTTCTCCAAATCTTTTGAATTTCTAATACCATGATGGGAATGGACCCCATCCCTAAGTCAAAGTACAAGTAAAGTTCATTAAATTAGTATTGTTTCAATCTTTGATGTCAGCCAGAAGTTCTCTTTGCAGCATCCGCAATATACCCAGTTACCCAGTAACGACTCCTCCTGCAATTCATACAGTTACATGTATTGACAACATATCTAAATACGATTGCAGATTCTTTTTTATAAGACCCATTACTACTACTACTACTATTGGGACCGGTTGGGTATCTTTCTTCTACACTGCTCTTGTTTCTGCCTACAAAATGTGATATTTTATGACTTTGTGTCTCTCTGTATGCAAGACACTAGCCACTGGGTGTGGCGATTTGAATGATCAATGCTATTTTTGTCTTCTTTTCATGGACCACTATGTCTAGTTTTCTAGCATCCAAAAAGAAAGGAGCAAAGTCCAGCAAAAATAACCAAAAACCAAAAATACTGGACTGAGAATGAAGGGCACCACAAATAAACTCCTTGGCAGTATGTGAACACAAAATAAACTCCTTTATTATATTAATGCCACAACAAAAGCAAACAAGCGCTTTCATCCAAGTATCCCTCAGACGTCTTCAGATATAATTCTTCTTCTTCTGGCTTTTCCCAGTTAGTGGTCACCACAGTGGATCCCCTGTCCACTCATGACTGGCAGTGGAGTTTTATGTTGTTGAGTTGCCAGCCCGGCGCCCAACCTTCCACAGAAGGCACACACATGCACGCACTCACGCCTTGGGCCAATTTAGAGGGTCCAATCCACCTACAGCATGTCTTTGGGATGTAGGAGGAAACTAGAGCACCCGGAGGAAACCCACATGACCACATGGAGGACATGCAGACTCCACACAGAAGGCTCCCCAGCCGAGGATTGAACCAGAGAACCTCTTGCTGTGAGGTGGCAATGCTAACCGATGTACCACTGTGGCCACCCAATTCTTCAGATGTAATGAATACTTGAATACTATTATGTCACTATATATAACCATTAGAATACATTAAATTAATTATTCAATTAAAACAATGCCTTGTATTTAAAGGTATAGTGTAGCTTGCATAATAAATACATCATGAACACACTTTAAAGGTTAAGAATTTAAAAATATAAAATTGATACACCTACAATTAGAAATAAAATCATATAATCTTAAAAAATGGAAGATAAAAATATAAATATCTTGTAGAAATACATGTACAATAAAGAACTGCATGAAAAAGACTTTTTATATAAAACAAATTTATTTGATTAAAGTTTGGCAGACCTGAGTTTTAACAAGGGAACCGAGGAAATGCTGTCATTTAAACCTGGAGGTTTGTTTGCCTCGAGTACAATCTGCCAAAAGGCTTCTGTATTCTAACTTAGATTCCTAAGGACCACCTCTCGAGTCCTTGGGAACTGTTTCAATCACAAAGAAGGAAAACCTAGAATTGGCACATAGTAATGTGTGCCTAAATAAGGCATTACTGTTATTCCTTTTGTTAATATCATTAATGTGCTCATAAATCCTGCATTTTAATTGCCTTTCAGTTTTTCCAACCTAAAAGCCTTCACAGGCACCACAGGTAACTAAGTAAACTAAACCCTGAGAGTTGCAATTAGAATAAGAGTGTGCAGTCAACATTTTCTGCCTGACTATAACCAGGACTTGTTGTTTTTGTGCAATATAAGCACATTGAGAGCATGCCCCACATTTATATGTACCCCTCCTTTTATGTGAAAAGACATTAGAATTGTTGGCATGTTCTAACAGATTTTTAATGTTATGTCTTCTCCTAAAGACTACCTTCACAGGTTTGTCTTTCAAATTAGGAAGGTCAGTAAATTCCAAAAAATCTACCCCATTCTTTCTCTACTATGCTCTTGATCTGTATGCATTTGCACTAAAACTAGTAACAATTGCTCTGCTGTAAACCAAGTCAATTTGTGTCTGAGTACCATGTTTGTTAAGAAAGCTACACTATACCTTTAAATACAAGGCATTGTTTTAATTGAATAATTAATTTAATTTATTCTAATGGTTATATATAGTGACATAATAGTAATCAAGTATTCATTACTTCTGAAGAAGTCTGAGGGATACTTGGATGAAAACACTTGTTTGCTTTTGTTGTGGCGTTAATATGATAAAGGAGTTTATTTTGTGTTCACATACTACCAAGGAGTTTATTTGTGGTGCCCTTCATTCTCAGTCCAGTTTATTTGGTTTTTGGTAGTTTTCTAGCATCTGTCTTTTAAACTGTTGGTAATGGATGATCCCATGTAATGTAAACCATCATTTTCTATGATGCTTTGTGGCTCATGTTTCCAGTGTTTTTCAGCCACTTCAATACCATAATGTTTGCACAATTCCTAGTGCGACAATCTTGCCACATTATTATGCCTTTCAGTATACAATCCTTCTGCCATTAATATGTCACAACCAGCAATGAGGTGTGTGACTGTTTCCAATTTGGTTTCCAAAAATCTACATTTATCTGTTTCTCCCACATGTTCAATGGACTTCGTAAACCAATGTGTACACAGCCCACTATCTTGGGCCACCAATATTAACCTTTCATCTCTTGGTTTGAATGTGCCTCTCCTTAACCATTTCTGCATTAATTTCTGATCAACATGAGGTTCTTCCAGAAGTTTTCTCTACTTGTAACTATGTTTTTGCATTTTCCACTTTTCTTACCTTGTCATCTGGTCTTTCACCTTATATTTTTTCTTTGTTTTTTTTTGGCACATTCAGTTGCTGTCTGATTTTTATCTACTTCTGGTTTGATTTCCATTCTTGCTTGACAGCAATATGCTTCTGCTAGATTAAGCAGAGAAGTCATCTTAGATTTATTCTCCTCATATTTCAAAACTTTCACTATATTTGGGTCTTGTGAGGTCAGCAGATATGTGTGGAGTCCCACGACTGCAGATCTATACATGTAACCAATTTCAAGGAAGCCCATCCTTGCTTTGGAATGGCAAATATATAATCTTGGTATGCACTGATTTTTATAAATCATTTGGTGAGCATGAAGCATTCTTCTTGTTTTCCTAACTAATCTATCCAACACATTTTGGGGCCAGTCAATCACTCCAAAAGAGTCTATATCAGATTGTCGAATGCTGAAAAGTTCGAAGCACTAAACTTTGAACTTGAAAGTTCGAAATATGACAACGTCGAATATCAAAAAAAAAAAAAAAAAACACTCAACACCCAAAACAAAAAAACAAACACTCTATGCAGGGAGCAAGCCCCCCTGCACCCCCCACACCCCCGATACTTAAACATACCAGCCTACAGTGCAGTAAAGGGAAATCTTCCCTTCCCACACTCTATGGCGATCTCCATTCTACATTTCAATGTTTTTAGACTTCAAACTTTCAAGTTTGAAGTTTATTGCTTCGAACTTGTCAGTATTCGATATTATGATATAGACCCTTCCAAAACTGTAAGTTAGGACAGGAAGAGCAAATGAGTTTATAGCTTGGATTTTGTTCCTAAATGTCAACGCTGTTTTCAGGATTAATTTAAGTTTTCTAAAGTATTTCTTACTAAGTTTTATTTGCATTTGTTCATATTTTATTGTTGATCCTTCATTACTTCCCAAATATTTATAGACTCCCTCTTGCTCAAGCTCTTTTATATCACATTCTTGTTCCAGACTAATGTTTTCCTGGTGCTGCAGTTTTTTTCTGCTTTAAAGGTTGCTTTTGCACATTTATCAAGACCAAATGACATTCTTATATCAGTTTACTATCAAAATTGTGGAATTCAAAACTGCGAATGTTGATATCCTCAACGCATTTCACCACCTCATGCATATTAATGAGGTCAGATGATCGACCCATACCATTAACAGTCCGTATTCAATCATAATGTTGCATTGACAGTTTCCATTTACAGGAATGCTGCATTTTTCTGCCCTGTTGACAATCTTCTTAACTGCCGTTCACTTGACTGTCAACATTCCGACTGTCACTCCTACTATGTCCGAACAGGAGCAGGACGTTCAACTGATTTTCAATATTTTGATTGTAAACCTCTTATATCATCTGAAAACGTTTTTAAAACTTGCAGTTGTGGATTCAGTTCCTCATCTGATGATCTATACAGTTTTAAATCATTGACAAAGAGAAGATGAGATGTGTTTACACTTTGTTGTTTTCTAGGGGGTCGATATTACAACATCGAAATGTTGTAATATCGAGCACCAAAAGAGCAACACTTATTCATCGAAATGCATTTAAGTAACTTGATGAATACTTTACAGGGCAAAGATGTAGTTGGCCAACTACACAGTGTTGCCCTTTTCTCCATTGTAGTGCTACCTCAGAGTTGGTATATTTAGTTTGGGAGTGTGGGGGCAAAGCCCCCCACGTAGTTATGTTTGTAAGTGTGTGTGTGTTTGTACAAGTGAATTTATTCCCATGGAAAAAATTTGCTGTTTTGACTATTTGCGCTTTAGTGCGTTTGGTCTTTATGTGTCGACGAAGAGGGGTTTGCTTAAATACCTCTTTAGTGTTATAATATAGACCCTTTCTAGGAGCCAAATTATAGCCATGGCCTAATCTGTTAAGTAGACAGCTTAATGGATTAAGGGCAAGGCAGAATAGCAGCGGTGACAGAGATTCACCCTGGAATATCCCCCTTTGAATTTTTATCCCTGTAATAATAATTTGTCCTTTATCATGGCTTAATTGTAAAATGGTCTGCCACTGCTTCATGGTCACTGTAATGTAGTCAATCAGTGTAGGGTGTATCTTATACATTTTTAAGCACTCTTTTATCCATGAATGTGGGATACTATCAAATGCTTTTTTGTAGTCAATCCATGCCATAGTTAAATTCTTCTCCTTATACAGTTCTCCGCTATGAATTTATTTAACTACAAATGATCCTTTGTTCCAAAAAAATTTCTTTTATTGCCCTTTTGTTCTACTGCCATAATTGAGTTTTCTTCTAAATGACTATAAACTCTGTCTGCATCAATTTCCATGTATAGTTTATAAGCTGTCGGAAGGCAAGTTATTGGTTTATAATTTTTAGGGTAGCTTGCAGGTTCACTCTTAAGTAGGAGCATTGTTTTTCCTGTCGTTAGCCAGGTTGGTGTCTGTTAGGGGTGTGCATATACATAGCTCTTATTCATGGCTAATCCTTCGTGCAAAGATGTTAATACTTTTAGCCAAAGGTTAGGTACTGCATCTGGGCCTTGGGTTTTCCAATTAGAGGCTTTTCTTAAGTTTGTTTCAGTCTCTCTGGCTGTTACTTCATCCTATTTCATATCCTGCACCTTTAAACTTCTTATTCTTTCTTTTACTACTTCTATCCATTTAGCATCTTTGTTATGTTCCACAGGATCTTCATAGATACTTCTCCAAAATGTATCTATTTCTTATTTTTTGGCAGTCTTTCATTTCCCTTTACCTGGTTTCCCAATTCTCTATAAAACTTTTTGGGGTCATCAATAAATTGCTTATTTTGTACTTTTCCTTTATATTTTTCTGCATATCTTCTAAGTTTTTCTGCCAGTGCTGAGATTTTTAGTTGGCTATTTACAATATTGCATGATAGAGCCTGATCTGTTCTAATACTATGCATTGTTTTTATCACATCTATCTTTCTTAGTATTTTTGTTGATCTGTTCCCTCTTCTATATTCGTCTAACAGTGACACTTCTTGTCTTAATTGCTTTATAATTTTCTCTATTTGATACTTCCCTGATAGTATTTGATTTCTCCCCTTCCTTTCCCTCACTATCCTGTGTTCTTGTGGTAAAACTTTATCAGTTATTCATTTAGTTGACAGTAATATATCCTGTTTACTTCTGTTATATCACATGGAACTCTATGGTCAGTCCTTATTACTGTGTTCATTTGTTTTATCAAACTTCTGACTTTTTGAGTTTTATTGACCTTCTGCAGTCTATTTTTTTTTGGATACATTTTTTTGTCTTCCATTTCCTGTGGGCATTCTATAGAAAGTTCTATAGCATCTTCCTATGGCACATTCTCTTCAGTTTCATATTGTGCCATCCATTGCTCTGTCATAGGGTAACACATTGGCCTATCACTCCTCAACATTGACCGCATCATAGTTTCTACAGATTCCTGTTCCTTTCCTTGCTGTCCAGCTTCAAGTGAACATTTATACTGGATTCTTGTGGAAGGACCCAAAATAACTTCATATGGTACCTGACCAATTACTTCCCATTCCACTGGTTTCTCCTTAATTTGGATATTCATTGCTTTATCCTGTTGTGGTGCTTTCTGAATTAGATTTTCTACACTGAATCATTCACTTCGCAGATGTCCATAACCTCAGTTTCTATTTCTTTAACTTCTCCATTACTAATCTCCTTTTCTACTTTTCTCTTTGTCATCTTATTTTTTTTATTGTAAAGTTTTTCATGTCCAGATTCCTTTGCCTGTATTTCTCTTGAAATGTCTTTGGTGCTGCTCTTTTTGTATTGGTTAATTTTGCTTTCTCCTTTGCACAAATATTGCACCATATTAAATCTCTTTTTCTTTCCCATGTCCATATTTCTTCTTCAGATGTCCCAAGATCTTTCTGTTTCTCCTTACTTTGGGGACTCGTTCCGTCATGCTGTGATGTAACCTGTGTTAGACCTTCTACATCAAATCCTTCACTTCACAGGCACTCCATAACTTCTTCTATTTTTTTAACATCTACTTTACTAATCTTGTTTTTAACATTCCCTCATTGTGATATTATTTTTTTTAATTGAGAAATTTTCCATATCTGGATGTCATTGTCTGTATTTCTCTTTGAATACCTTTGGGGCTGCCTTATTTACATTGATTAATTTGGCTTTCTCCTTTGCATAAATATTGTACCATATCAAATGTATCTTTCGTTCCCATGTCCATACTTCTTTTTTATACTTTTCAAAAATCTCTAGGTTTTGTTTTTATATTTTTTTACTTCCTTAGATGCTTCTATTTCCAAACAGATCAAAGTTCCTTGATCTATATACTGATTTTCACAAATTTGTTGTATTAATGAATACACATTTTTATTTGAAGCTTCTGACAGTTTTTCTTGTGGAAGTATTTTTCTTTCCTCTAATTTCTCTCTTAATCATTTTGTATATCTTGTGTCTGGAAATTCTGGGCTTTTTGTATAATAGTAACAGTATATAATGTCTTTATTATCCTCAATAGTCCACTTTATCATCTTTATGGCTCTTCTTTGGTCTATAAGTTTTTGTGATTTTTGTGGACTACTACTTTCTTCTGCAACATAGGGGGGGCATCCTTCCCCTGAGCCTGGTCTGGCCCCATTCTAAGAATGTTTCTATATTTTGAGGATTCTACATTGTCATCTTTTCAAGTCCTGGCACCATTGTGCCCACCAGGATTGGGGACTTTTTTTATCCTGGGTCTTGTGCACCCAGCTATCTTTTTTAATTTTTAACCTACTTCTATCCATGATATATGCTATATAAATACAGTCTATATATCAGTGTCATCTTGGTGAGGTTTTGTAAAAACAGGGTGCACCTCATGAAGGTACTCACCAAGACCTGAGGATGAATTCAGTTTCAGCAATACTACCCCTTGCTTGCTGACTTATCATCTCTCCATTCAGACCTACTTCTCAGAGTGACTTATGCAATGTTCCAGTACCAGAGAACATGTCAGCAGATATCCCTGTTCTTGAGAATATCCCTGAGTGTCCTAAAGCAGAGCATTCACCTGTGACTGTCCCTGTTGCTACACCTGGTCCTAACTATTACATTACAAGATCAGGTTGCATTTCCAGACCTAGCTCTAGATACACAGCAACCTGGACATGAATGCTGTTTTGTTCATTATTGTCTGTATAATTTACATGCCTATTCAAATTTCATTATTATTGCAAGACAGCTCAGTAAAGAGGGAGGATGTAGATCAGAGTGTGTGATATAACTTTAAGAAGCTTTCCAGTGAGCAGGCACGTGCATATAAGTACTGAGCATGTGCAAGTAAGAATGCCATTTTGTAATGAGCAGTCAAGATGTAAGCATGCATGTGTGTACTAGTCAGTTAGTTAGGTTTTTTAAGTTTATTGTTCCTGATATCCATCCTGATATTTTTGTATATAATAAAATACTTAAACAAACACACAAGTCTCATTGTCTTATTTAGATATACAAGAAAAGTGACAATTCCCATGTCCTTTAAACATCCATTTAGACAAACTAACACCTCGCTCATCCATATTTTGCTCTTAGCAACTACAAGTATAACAATATTGTCTGTGTATATCAAAACTACTGGAATCATCACCTCCTTTTGCATCACATATCTAGCATCAACAATTTTGTAAGCAATTTCACTCACTATCACATGTATTACCAATACAAACAATATTCCACTCTTGGGACATCCTTGTCTTATACCACATTTCACGTATATTTCTTTACTCAACCACCCATTCACTAACACTCTCATTCTATTATTCTGACATGCTAACATAAACACTCTCCTAATTCTATTACGTATTCCATACTTCTCCATAACATCCCACAAAGCATCATGCCCTACAGTATCTAATCTTCTTCTTCTTCTTTCAGCTTTCCCCGGCCCTACAGTATCTAATAGCTTGTTACCATCACCTACCATAAGTCTCACACCCTCTCTTTTACCTACCTACATGTCATCCATAATTTCTCTCACAACCAATAACAATTCTTGACATCCCTTCCCTTTTATACCATATATATAGCTTCTTCAAAAATATCCATCATCCATCTTTCCATTCTCCTCTGTGTTGTTCTTATAAAAAATGTATAATCTGTATTATTTAGTTTGTTTGTGTCTTTCAGCTTTTCCCAGTTAGGGGTTGCCACAGCGGAACTCTGGTCCGCTAATGATTGGCAGTAGATTTTTACGTGCCGAGTTGCCAGCCCTGATGCACAACCTTCAACGAAGGTACGCCCATTCATGCATGTCTCCACACAGAAGACGCTGTAGCTGAGAATAGAACAGGACAACGTCTTATTGTGAGGCGACAACGCTACCACAGCACTATTTAGTGTGATGCATTTTTTTATTTCATTCTTCTCATATTTTTTCCATATAAATGTTAATATCCTACTGCATAATTGTTCATAAACAAACCCTTCCTTCAACCACTCACTGAGTACATTTACTAAACATTCTCTTTACCAGTCCATTAATTTATTTTCCATGTCACATCCACAACAGTTATCCTTCCTATGCTTACTAATGTTACTTCTAGTATATTTGCTATTTTTAAAAACACAGCCACTCCAGAACAACTTTCACTTCCTGAGTTCCATATTATATTTTCACCTTGTCTGTTTGTAATCTTTATTTACTTTGTCAGGAATCTTACAGCCTCCTGCAGAATAACATTCAAATCACATTTAGCATACCATTCCAATATCCCTGCCCTTTTTACAATGTTAATAATACTGTCCACATTTACTAAAATTGTTGCCTTTCTTTCTTTTTAAATTTAGGGGATATATTTTTAAATTATCATTTTCTTATTTTTATTCTTTCCCCAATTAAATATTTTCCTGGGTTTGTGTGGAAGTAATCCTTGATCCTCAGAATCAGATTTTTTCACTGGCAAGAATTTCAAAACTATCTCTCTCTCTCTCTCTCTCTATATATATATATATATATATATATATATATATATATATATATATATATATACTGTGTATATGTATATATATATATATATATATATATATATATATATATATATATATATATATATATACATAGATAGATAGATTGATATGTGTTGGTGTCAGTCCCTTGTCCTGACCTCTCTTTCTGCATGCACTTCCTCTCCTCATTTTTCCCTCCATATTTTTCTTGTTCTACAGTTTCTTCTTCACCTAGTTCACTTTCTATTCCAGTCTCTTGATGTTCGTCCTCGTGTTTGTTTTCTTCTATTTCCCTTTCTTTTTTATTATTTGCTGTTTGATCTTGAGAATCCATCTAAAAGTGTCCCTGTTTTACACAAACTGCATTCAGGTACACACATTGTTACTGTATGCCCTTTCTCCCCACACTGGTTACATTGTACATTGTCATAATCATTAATTAAATGAGAAAAGTCTCTACAAAAGAAGCATGTTTTAGGCTGACCAGCATATCTTAAAGTCCCTCTATGACCTGCCACAAAAATAACACTTGCCATGTTTTTTTTTCAGATTTCAAAACATCTCACAACTTCCACCCTCCGCTCCAAAAGTTTCTGTCATGTCTAACTTTTACAATGTTTTCAATAGTTTCACACAAAGCCTGCATGCATTTTTAACATCCCCTTCTTCCATTTCATCAGTTCTAAACTGTAAAGTTACATTTTTAATTAAAGTTATTACAAGAAAACAAATAATTGTTGTATGGATAAATGCCCTCCTTTTGTTACACAGTTCTAGAAATTTCATTATCAGTCCATCAGTTTCAAATGTTTAATCACAAAAAGTATTTGTCCCAGTATCCATAAAAGACTGAATTTCTTAATCTTTCAAACCTAGAACAGTTACTAAATTGTCCCATACACAATATCTGTCTATTACAGTTTCATTTTTGTTCTTATTCTCACAGTTAGTCTTCTCTTCTTTTTAAAAACAGTCTTACAGTTTGTTGCTGCTTTCATTTTTTGCCTGCTGTCACTGCTGCATAAGTTTTAGTTACTGCATTATCTGCTGCCACAAAATCAGACACCATCTCAGTTTGTTGTAGCCTTCCTCTTTTACTTTGTCAATGCTGCATACATTTTAACTACTGCATTCTCTGCTGCCACACCATGTGGTTTCTTCTCCACATTACCAGCCTTAGAAAAAAGTTATCTGCCATCTCATCCCATGAAACAGTAGAACTGCCACCTAGATCATCCTGGTTGATTATTTTTAACAGAACATTATCTGCAAGACCCCTGATATCAGTTCTGTTATCTGCACCACTCCAACAGACTCCCCTACTTTCTTCTCCACTGAGACAGCTAAATGTTGCTTATTTGTATCATTCACCACACAGGAATCTTTTGTTTCCTATCAAACATTTTTTTTGTTTTCCAACTTCTCATTTTCCACTACCAAACTCTCCATATCTTTTCTCTCTTCCTCGATGCTGCTGCTTCCCTTAGGTCTCTTCCTTTCTGCTTTAGGAGCCTTCCTAGGCCATCTAGCAGCTCCAAAGAAGAGGTGATGTTCCCTGATGTCCAGACCAAAATTTCCCCAGTCAGCAAAAGATAAATAAATCACTGCTGCAGTAACCTAATTTATATGGTACATATCCTGCTAGGATCAGACCAGCTGCCAGCTTCTAAAACTTTAGGGTACCTTCCATATGCCCTAGCCACTGCACAGCTCAAGGAGAGCATTACAAAATCTGTGGCTAGGAAACCAAAGCATCTGAATTTACTTGCACCATAACAGGGAAGTTAGAGTCCTGACAGCTATGTATGTTATAGGAAAAATGGAAAACACATAAAATCCAGCTCCCTATTGAAATGTCCGCCCTTGAAATGCTGAGTGCTGACATACCAAAAAAAAAAAAAAAATGACTGAAAACCCAAGAAAAGACCAAATCTTTTTTTTCGCCTTTTAACTTATTTTTGTACTGGGCAAGCCTCTGATGTGGAAGCAAGCCCCACCAAACTTATATATACTAATTCTAAGATTACCACACCTCAGAGGAAAAGTATTCTAAGAAATAGCTATCTCAGACTTAGTATATGTGAGTCCATTTTTGGGGCAGTCATTCTCCATGTTTCTTGATTTTCTCTAGTGGGTCCTGACATTTCAAACGGTTACTCATAAATCCACATCCTGACAAAAACTAGAAGTGGGGTGAAGGGTGAGGTACTGCAACAGTTATCTACTCGAGCATCTACTGTTATGGCAAGTTAGCTTACACAAATGTACAATGTTCATCATTAAATCACTGTTCCAGGAGCCTAAGCTATATGGGATGGATACCAGTGGTAGGAAAGAAGGTGAGATGTGAGAAAGAAGAAGTATCAGAGACCAGAAGCCCTGCAGAATAGTTCTAGCAAGCCTGGATTTGCATCTAGTGAAGGAATCTAGTTTGTAGTGCTTGGTAAAGGTGTATATGGATGACACTATTACTATTATATTTGTAGAATTTAGTCCTTTACAGAATGCTACAGAAGTAGCCAGTGCCCTGGTAGAGTGGGCCCTGACTTTGTCTGAAAGTATCTTGCTATGGTGAGAATAAAAAAAGTAATAGCATAGGGCAACCATTTCAAAATTGTTTGATTAGTCACTGGTTGTCCCTTTCTCTTACCTTCATAGGAAATAAACAGCAGATCAGAAATCCTGAATGTTTTTGTACTGGCAGTGTAGTATTTCAGTTGCCTATAGATACCCAGAGTGTATAAAATTATTTCTACCTTATTTTTAGTTTCTGGAAAGAAATCAATAGAAATGAATAACCTGGCTCAGTATAAACCCTGAAACAACCTTAGGAATGAAAGAAGGATTTGTACCCATGGAAACCCTGTCGTTGTGAAAAATGAGGTAGGGGTGACTTACCATTAGAGCCTGTAACTTAAATACTCATCTTGCAGAAGTCAGAGCAATAAGCCACACTGGTTTCCAAGATAAAAACTTTAAATCAGCCTCATTTGCAGGTTCAGAAGAAGCAGTGTAAGTTTTTCTAGTATAAAGTTAACATCCCATGAAGGAGTCATTTGTGTTACAAGTGGACAGATATGTAAAATCCCTTTCAATAACTGTTTTACCTGAGGTAGGGTAGAAAGGGGGGATCTAAGGGCAAATAAGCAGATAGGGCTGAATGGTGAATCTTGATAGAAGAGTAAAAAGGGTCAGAAAATAAAAACTCACACAAGTATTGCAGAATCACAGGAGTCTGAACCTTGAAAGTGTCCTGGATATTGATTTGACACCAACTAGAAAATCTTTTTGACTTACCTATATATGATATTCTAATAGCAGGCTTCTTTGCTCCTTTAATACCTACTGCATGTCTTCAGAAAAATAGGTGTGTAAGATGTATTAAAATTCTATCATCCAGGCAGTTGACTGAAGAAATTGAAGGTTGGAATGTATCAAGCAATGCCTCTCTTGTGTGAGTAAGTCCATTATGTGAGGAAGCTTGTGATAACTGCTCTTGGGCATTTTCAAAAGAAGGGAAAATCACTGTTGCCTGGACCAAAAGAGGTCAACCACATCATTTTGGGGAGTCCTTCTGCACCTTTAGAAGCACTCTAGTTATCAGAAAAATGGATGGAAAAGCATTTAGAAACATTCTTGACCTTGGGAATGAAAAGACATCTGTCTTCCAGACCTGTGTGCAGGGAGTCCTGGAGTAGAATTTTCTTGAGCAGTTCTCCACAGATGAATCAATTACAGTAAGACTCCCTAGGTATAATTTCCATTCATTGGAGTCTGTCTTGGTCCTGCTCAGTTTTCTTGCAACAATGTTTTGCTCTGACAGAGTATAGGTTGCATAGAGGGAAAGATTTTTCTGAGTCACTAGATCCCAGGCTGTCATAGCTAGTCTGCAAAGAGGGTTAGACCTGGATCCCCACTGTCTGTTTATGTACCACATTGCTGTGATACTATCTATGTTTACAAGCAGGGGGGCCTGAGTCCAAAGATGGTGCAGAGATTGGAGAGCATTTATCAGAGCCATCATTTATTTGACATTTATGTACTTTAATTTGCATTGCTTATTCCAGAAATCCTGGATTTTCATCCCCATGGACTCAGCTTCCCAAACAAAGTCTGATGCATCTGTGGTTACAGACTATGTAGTGCTGGAAAGGAAAATGGAAAACCTGGGCTGAGTGACAACTGATTCATATACCAGAATAACTCCTTTTTCATAAGTCATACCACTGGAAACTGAAAAAAGGGTGTTGGTATTGAGGCCAAATGAATTTGACAAACCACTGACTTCCTAAATGGGAGTCTGGCTAAAGGAATCATATGAATACTAGAGACCATGAAATCTAGAATTCTGAGATATTTCCTAGTAGATGCCTGAGCCAGGTTTGAAAATATCTGAAATGTTTCTTTGTAGCATTTTACTTTATCTTGAGGAGGAAAATCATCATGAGGGAAGTGTCTAGTAGACATCCCAGAAGCACTATCCTGTAAGAAGGAACGAGAGAAGATTTCTCTATGTTTACTAAATAACAGGTTGAGAAACAGCTTTTTTCAAGCTAGAGAGTCTTGATGAAGAATCTGCGTAAGTCAGACAGTAGTGTAAATATGGGAAAATGTGAATGCTCTGCAAACTGTAATGGGCTATTATAGCAGTCAGGTACTTTGTAAACACATTTGGAGTGGTCAACAAGCAAAAAAGCAAAACAGAAACATACAAATGTAAGACAGACACAGAAAAGGATAAAAAGCATCTGAAATCTTTGAGAAGTGGAATGTGATAAGCATGTTTTAGATCCAGACCTACTAGAAAATGGAGAGCTGGAATGAGAGGCAACAGAAACTGAAGAGCAATCATTTTGAATTTTGGGATTTTAATATGAAGATTTAGAAAAGAACGGTATAGGACAGGTTTCCAGGCTCCTTCTTTCTTTTGTATCAGAAATATTCTTGAATAAAATATATCCCTCTTTCATTTGTGGGAACAGGTTCTCTAGCTCATTGAGACACCATCGTATCTAAGATAGGAAGAAATGGAGGGGGATGACTGCATGGATACAGAGGAATTTTATGAAAAGAGGAGGGAGGGAATTCCACTTCCAGATGTTATTTTGAAAAGGGAGGTTGAAAAATCTGGGTAAGCTCCTTGAATTAACTGTCCCTTTCATCAAAATTTTTAAGGACATAATCAGAGGAAGGATCAAATAACATCTCTTTATCCAGGGGAGGATTCAGGATTTCAGCTTTTATATCCTCTGTCAAATTTTGAAATTGTAGCTAGGCAAACATTCTCAACACTAACCAATGGCAGCTACTCAACAGACAGTATTGGTAGTTTGATAAGCACATTTTGAGAAGATTCCAAGTTTCTGCCTGTTTTGTGAAAAAAAAGAAAAAAAAGAAAAAAATATCTCTTGTTTTTCCTGCTTTACTAGTTTAGTCCAGTTTCAGAGTTGCTGATTCCTGGGCTTTGGTTGTAGTTCCTGTGTACTGTTTCCTTGCCTTATTTGGGGGAAGGGAAGCTACCTTGCTTTCCTGCTTTACTAGTTTAGTCCAGTTTCAGAGTTGCTGATTCCTGGGCTTTGGTTGTAGTTCCTGTGTACTGTTTCCTTGCCTTATTTGGGGAGAGGAAGCTACCTTGCTTACCAGTGGGAGTGGGAAGCATTGAGCTGCCTTTTGTCCAGTTTTGTGAGGTTTCAGCCAGTAACTAGTAGTTTATTGGTCGTTTTGGGCCAGTTTCTAGCTTTTTCCAGCCCCCTGGTATAAAACGAGCTAAACGCGCGTTAGCGCGATTTAGCGCGGAGCTGCCACTGTTGCACACTAGGGCAGTGCCGGTTAAGCAGGTTTAAACTATTCGGGCTACCTAAAGTCCACTCTTCAAATTTTCCCTTAAAACTACCTTCCTCGAACTATACTACTGATCAAATCAGCGTATCCTATAACTAAAAAGATCAACTCTACTTGACTCCAAGTAGACTATTCTCTATCTATTAAACCTAGCACTTGCTCCTACAGTACTTATTACCTTGATACGGCACTCTTGTCATAGATAGTACCCCAAAAAGGCAACCCCCCATTTCTCGGTCACCCACGTCCCCGGAATCTTTTTAAAGTTTTTCGTCTACCCTTCTAGCATGTCGAGGGATCAGTTGCTAGTGTCCTCTCCTGCTCAGCTGGTGAACCTGGGAATATTGAGGCAATGTTTCAATTGCCTCATGTACACAGACAACCCTTTCCTCCTCCCACAAAACACAAATACATGCGAGAGATGCAACTATACGGCCAAACTGGAGGCTGAGCTCTCTCAACATAGGACTGGCAAGACCAGTCAGGAGGAGAAGGTTACCACACACACTATAGACCCAGTCTCACATAGTACCATTACAACCTCAAATCATACACATAAACACACAAAGACATACTCGAGGCTCTGATCAAAATCTACCAAAACAGCAGAGGCCACCAAAGCAGACACCCAAACAACCACCACCTCAGAACACAACACCCGCAACACATAGACCTCACAGTCAGAGTGTCAAACAGTCACAGCCCTTAAGGCCAAACACAATGCCAGACACACTAGTCATTGGTGACTCCATAGTCAGACACACTGATGTCCCGCTCACCAGACTGAGTAAGGAGAAGGTCACAGTAAGCTGCCTGTCGGGCGCTAGAATCCGCCACATAAAGCAAGCACTCAGGTCTCTCAACAGCAGGTACAAATATGACTCAGTCATTGTCCACGCTGGTGTAAACGACCTGAGACGTACCTCCTTGGACTACATGAAAAGAGACATTGAGGAGCTCTCTGATTATGTAGCCCAGGCAGGTATGACCCTGACCTTGAGCAGTATCCTACCTTCACCAAGAATGATGCCACAATACAGAGATAAGATGATCAGCTTTAACAATTGGCTTAAACACTGGTGTCATTCAAAGGGGATCCAGTATCTGTCTGCCTGGGATGACATGCTGGACAAGCCACGCTGCCGCAAGGGACGGCTTGCACCTGTCGCCCTGGGATTCCGGATATTGGCAAAGGCTCTTGCCACCCCATAGTGCCTTTTTAGGCAAGGCTCAAATTCTAAACCTACCACCCTAGAACACAAAAAGGAAAAAACTAAGGGTAATGCTGCTCAATGCCAGAAGTCTAAATCTCAAAATGCACGCACTCGAGGCCCTTCTCAGTATGGAGAACATCGATGTCTGTGCTGTGACAGAAACCTGGTTCAAGGCTCCTGAGAGCACCCCAGCGCTATCAGGTTTTACCTCATATCATGCATTCCGGCCCCAAAATCCGGACAATACCAAGAAAGGAGGGGGGGGTATCCATATTCATCAAGGACACCCACACCTCAAGACTGGTGGCAACGCACGATGCATCGGAGACCATCCAGGTGCAATTAACCATAGGCAAGACTGCTCTGCAAATTGTAGCATGTTACAGGCCACCCTCACAAACTCAGGAAACTCACATGGCCTTCCTGAAAACACTAGAAGGGATAAATGTATCACCAAACACCATCATACTAGGTGACTTCAATTACCCTAATATAGACTGGGAACACTACTCAAGCCCAAACACCCTAGCCCAAAAGTTCCTGGAATTCATAAACTCAAATGCCATGGAACAACTAGTCACCATCCCCACAAGAGGAGATAACATACTTGATCTCATCATCACGAACATGGGAGCACAATGTTCAACACCGGAAGTATGCCCCTCACTGGTGAGATCAGATCACAAACTAATCTCGCTGGAGGTCCTCATCCTACCCCACCAGAAATAAAAAGACCACAGTAAAGAACTTCTCAAAAGCCGACTTCACACTTCTAAAGACTAGTGTGGTCTCCTTTCAGGCCCCCGAGCCCGCGGAAAACAATACTCAAGCCGCTGAATCACTTACAAACGCCTTCTACCAGCACCTGCAGGACTGCATGGATAAGGCAATCCCAAGCAAAACAAAGACTCTTTGTACCAAAGGCAAGCGTCCAGTCTGGTGGACCCCAGCCATAAACAAACTCTACAACAAAAGGAGGAAGCTACTACAAGATAGAGCAAAATCCTTAAAAGGTAAGACACCCTTGATCACTATAAGTAAAAACTAAGAGCTCTCATAAAATCATCCAAAGCAAATTTCGAGAGAAAAATAGCTAAAGACTCAAAAGACAATCATAAGGCCTTCTTTAGCTATGTTATAAACCTAGGAGGAAACTCCCAGATATGCTCAGAACTAGTTCAAAATGATGTGAAGATTACTGATCCTACAGACATTGCCAACATACTGGCTGACAGGTTCAGTGCAAACTTCTCCCCTCCCCCAAAGGAGAGATATCTATACCAAATGAGTGCAGCACCCCAAACATCTCCAGCGCCCAAGTGAGAACTGCTCTCTCCAAAGCAAAAAACACAGCATCCATGGGACCCGATGGTGTCCCCGGCTGTGTGCTCCACGAACTCAATGAGGAATTAAACCCACAGCTAGGACAGCTGTTTAATCAAAGTCTTACCTCTGGATACGTACCCAGGGAGTGGCGAACTGCAACTGTGGTCCCACTTCACAAAGGCGGTGCCTCCACAGACCCTGGAAATTACCGGCCCATTAGCTTGACAAGCCTTATCTGCAAAGCCATGGAGAGGATCATAATGGACCTCATAAATAAAGACATAGGGAATTTGCAGACTTTGGATCCAACCCAGTTTGGCTTTGTCAAAGGCAGATCATGTCTTTTAAACTTGGTTGACTTTTTCGAAACAGTCACCAAAGCCATTGATGAGGGAAAGGCAGTCCATACAGCCTACCTCGATCTGGCTAAGGCCTTCGATACAATACCCCACTCGGGTATCATTGAAAAACTCATCAGCTTAAATGTTAACCCATACATCACAAGATGGGTTGCAAACTGGCTGAGTGACAGAACCCACAGGGTCAGAGTTGCTGGCGCCATGTCAGACTCAAAGCCTGTCACAAGTGGTGTCCCACAGGGCTCAGTCCTGGGCCCACTCTTGTTTGGCATCTACTTTTCCGAAGTACAAGCAAACACAGGAGGGTTATGGCTGACAAAGTTTGCAGATGACTGCAAACTGGGCGCCATAGTAGAAAACACATCTGACACAGATATCCTTCAGAAGGGTCTCACAGAAATGGATAACTGGTGACAGAGCCACGGCCTAAAGTTAAATGCCAAAAAATGCATAGTCATACCCTTCGGGAAAAACAAGGTTACCCCTAGCTACCAAATAGGTGCCAATCCACTGAGCACAGAAGAAGTTATCAGGGACCTGGGGACCCAGGTTGATAGTAGTCTGTCATTCGACACCCATGTAGCTAAAGTAGTTAGGAAGTCCTTCTACATTGCCCACCTTATCATGAAGGGATTCTCATCTAGATCAAGGGAGGTCATAGTCTCCTTTAACTCATCACTCATCAGACCAATGATTGAGTACAATGCCCCATTCGAATGTATCTGACCCGACACTTGCAGCAGCTGGAGAGGCCACAAAAGTTCCTCACCAAAAGGATAAAGGGTCTCAAAATCTGTCCTATGCTGCCCGACTGAAAGAACTCCAGCTCTATTCAGTCGCTTACCGCTTGCTCAGAGGTGACCTTTGCCTAACATACAAGGCCATGTCAAACCCAGATTTGATGAATATGCTTCACCTCAAAAAATCTAGATCCATCAGAGCCACAAGGGCGGGAGACTTAAACCTCGACACGGCTATTAATAGGATGTGCTGGAGAGATAGATTCATCACCCAAAGACTCCCTATGCTGTGGAACAAAATCCCGGTACATGTGAGGCAGAGCACCTCGCTGGCCTTGTTCAAGAGAAATCTTGACCAATGGATGGGAGATCGCAGATATACCCCAGGAATTACCTCAGTGTCACTGCTCGACAGAGGCACAGCAAAATAATGGGTATAGTTCCCCATACTAAAGGGGTGGCGTAAGCCACAAAACAATGGGCTAGGCTTATAAATGCCCTCGGGCAGATAGCCTAGTATGAACCTATGAACCTATGAACCTATCTGAGACACAAAAGACATTAAGGGATTTACCAATGCCTTAGTCTCTGAAGGGAGGTCAGCAATTAATGTATTCATACTGTCAACAGAAGGCAGCAGAAATTTAGACATGTAAGCCTGACAGTTAACTGTTCTGAAGGAAAGATGGACAAAGTGTAAGCTTTCTTCACACGTCTATTAAAGGTTTTTCTAACTTGTCAGAAGGAATAAGGCTAGTTGCTCTAAGGAGTTGGACAGAACTCAGTTTTGACAGAGAAATCACTGCAGGGAATGACTGTTTTCAAAAGAAAGACAGAACCACTGTTGCAGAAGCTAAAAGGGATTTTACACAATAATCTTTTAGAAAAAAAAAATTTGTGGGTCTGGGGTACATTATATCATTTATCAGATTTGCTGACTGCCATAAAAGCCTGCCCTAAGACTGGCAACACCTGTAACACATCAGATATCTTTGCTGGCAATCTGGTATATACTTTTGTTACCACTAAAAGAAGTCCTTCATTCTGATAACGGTGTCAGAAATGACAACTCTTCAGGAGAGGAATTTGAAGAATAACTTTCCATGGGATCAGATTCCCCATTCCCTGGAGCAGGAACTTGAGAAATACAGTCCAAGACTACTTCCTACTTTTCAGACTGAGATTCAGAATCTGAGAGGGAGAGGGAAATCTTTTTTCCTTTTTAAAATGAGAGGAAGGCTCACCATTTAAAGACTGAAAGGCTCTAAACAAACCTTTAACAAAGCCCAGCCAATCATCCTTATCTGGTTTAGGAGAAGAAAAATGCCAGTGTTATGTTTCCTTCTCTTCATCTACTGCTTGATGGTTGGTCTGTTCTCTGGGAATGAAGCTTCTCAGAGTGGCTTAGTGAAGGTGCAGCACCAGTTCCCTTTTCCATGCTAGCAAGAGTGGTTGTCCCTTATCTGACAAGGTCAGCTGACAGCCGCAGAGGATGTGCCTGCCTCCTGGTCCTTAGTAGCTTC
Source organism: Protopterus annectens (assembly GCF_019279795.1). Classification (NCBI taxonomy): domain Eukaryota; kingdom Metazoa; phylum Chordata; order Ceratodontiformes; family Protopteridae; genus Protopterus; species Protopterus annectens. Next base: position 373,380,606 of record NC_056728.1, on the reverse strand, counting down.
CTGAGGAGCAGCATCAGAAGGACAGAGAGAAAAAAATGACCAGTCTAATGAACAGCAGATGGCTACAGAGGAGTCACCCATCAGCATCTGTGGTGAAGTGGAATCTGTAGTAAAGACTGAAGTATCCCAGATAACTTTTCTCTTCTTGCAGCTTAGGGAAGAATCAGTCAAAATACTAGGATCCAAGTCCATGTTTCTGACATAAAAGTTGCTTGCCAAGTGGCTAGCAAAACCTTAAAGAGTAGGTCTTACTTCCTGACAGAAAAAAATAAGTTTAGAGGTAAAATTCTTCATTGAAAACACTTTATGACAAAATAAAAAAAAACTTTCCTTGAAAAAAAGATGCTCATTAAAAGACAATCCCCAGAGGACCTGAGACTGTCTGACTGTCTCTCTGAATCAATTGATATCTTACAACTGGTTAGTGGAACTTAGAAGACTTGGTGAAGCAACCTGATAGGAAGAATGCTTTGAGTTAAGTTTTTAATGTCAACCCTGAAACCACTAGTTCTAGCCCCATGCCACTAGATTTCAAAGGAAAGTGAAACTTGCAAGGCATTTCCCTAAGAGAACTAAAATAAAAAATGTAAGATTCCAAGGTAAAACTTTTAGCGACAACCACTAAAAATAACAGTTCATGACTCCAACACAAATTTCTGATGAAAAAGAAACAAAGTAACTCTCAGTGGGATACTTCCCTGGGAAGCCTCAGTGAAGTGCTAGCTAGCCATTGATCATCTGAAGCCTGCAGGGAAAACCACAATTCAACAGTAAGAACGTTTTAATGTTTTGGTACCTTACACACTGATTTTATTGTGTTCTCCATGAGCTGTGCAGTGGCTGTAGTGCATGGGTGGTGTCCTAAATATTTGTAAGCTGTCTGGCTATTACAGTCCTGGCAGGATACATCGCATTAGATGACTGGGATGTATCCTGGCTGAATACATACCAGTGACTTAATGATGAACGTGATGCACTGAACTTCATAAGGACAAAAGATATAAACTTTAGTGTATAGGCACTGATTGCCATTTTAATAATGCAAGTCTAACTGCAGAGTTTGAGGGTTTCTTGCAAAATGTGGCAGTCATCTTAGTCAGGGATAACATTACCCAGCTTAAAGTCATTGTCATAAAAGAGAAGTAAATTGAGGCATTTAATTCAATACCAGTAACTAGATGATGAACATGTCTGTATCCAGTACAGACCCCTGGGGAACTCCCTGGTTGGCAACCCACCAGTCTCACCTATGCTTATAATTTTCAATACAGCATAACTTTTTGCAAACCAGTTTGCAAACCCACCGATCAGTACAGATGAAAGACCTGGTTTAACTGATTTTTTTATACCAGAAGGCTGTAAGCAAGTGTATTAGATGTATTGAAAAAGTTCATGTAAAGTGCACAAGTCTGTCAATCCTAACTGAGTGAATGTATAATGGTGCTATAAACTGATTGCATGCAATGGCTGATCTGCAATATATTACAGTTCTAAGTTTGTTTTAACAGCACGAGGTTCTCCATTAAATTTCCATCATAGGACAATAAGCTGATTGTTCTGAGTATTTTAATCTCAGATATTTTCCCTTTATTTTTAAAGCTAGGTTTTATTTTTGCTGTTTTTAGTTAACAAGGAGAGAGAGATGATAGGTTAACTTATTAAAGAACAAAGATAATTGTCCCTTTGGGGCTGTTCCTAACCTATTGTGGCCTCTACTGCTTAATTTATTGACCATTCTAGCTTTGCATGCTTTTAATTGGTTGATTTATTCTAGGACATTGTCTACATCTAGTTAGGTTCCTGAGGGTGTCATTGAGCATACAATATTGACAACTGGCTTATCCTGCTGAAAGAAAAATAGATGTAAATTGCTCTTCAGAAAAGCCTATTTTATCTTTGGATGCCAGTATTCTAAAGATTGTTTACTAAACGTTCTTGTGCAGTTTGAGCTCTCCCGACTTTACTGCTGTTTAAAGAAATCCTTATTATTATTCCTGCATCACTTAAACAAGTTATCTTCATATCTAGAAATGTCCCTTCACCCACTCTGTTATATATTACCTCAAATGCCCTATTAATAGAAGACTTTCATTTTACAAAAAATATTTTGTTAATATTTGCACATTTTCTTATCCTGCTTTTTAGCTTATATGGCCTACTTAATCTAGTTGTTCATAGGTTCATAGGTGTTTACAAGGCTAATGACCACAAGGGGCTTTTTAAGCCTAGCCATGCATCCCAAATCTCTGAAAAGTTCTGATACCCTTGATAAGTGTAAGCAGGTGTTTGGTAGATGAACCATTTATAGGTTACCTGTGTCCATTAGAGACACAGGTGTCAAACCAGGAATGAATTTCCGGTTTCCCATCCAATTGTCCAAGTTGCACTTGAATTGGGATAGGGAGGAACTCTGCTTCACATGTATGGGGAGCCTATTTCATAGATGCAGTAGTCTCTGGGATATATACCTAGCTCTCTAGCAAGACCTATTTATATCACAGGTAAGGTTTAAATCTTTAGAACAGGTAATTCTGGTACTGTTTGTTTTGTGGATATACAAGAGGTCCATCAGAGTGGGGTCTGACAATGCCCTGTATGGCGGGCATAGATTTCCCCTCAAAAACCTGTAGGAGACAGAATACAGGGATAGAGCCATGAGGTAATCTGCACAGGACATTTTACTTACACCCTGTATTCTTTTAGTGAGGAACCTCTGTGGCCGTTCCAATTGTTGGATATGCCTGTGTTTCTGAAAATAATACATTTTGCTTTTATAATGACCTACATCTGTTCTATACTCTAAGTCGTAAGTTCTTTTTTTCTACCCATGGCCAACACTTTAAATAGAGTAACATTTTGTCATAATAGAGATTAAATACAAAGTGATACATTTAAATTCTATGTATCACAGCTGGATATCTTACTCTGAAAATCCTATACATTAGCCAGTATCGTTAGGAGATCACATCACTACTGAGTAACTAGGAATATCCTCATTTATGTTGATGACACTGCTATTTGGGAATCCAGCAGCTCTTCAGACACCATCTCCATCTCTCTCCATTCTACACTAGTGTCATTATGTCATGGTTGTGAGCTCAAAGCACTCAACATTAATTTCAGAGAAAAACAGAAGCAATACAATGGTCTTTGAAACTCATAAGAATTTTAGTATATGCAGCGACAACTGAGACCTACTTTGCTGGATGACTCACTGAAATTGATGCAGTCTATAAAATATCTTTGGATCTGATTTGATACATATATTACCTCCACATCTTCTGGAAACCTAAAGAAGCTGCAAACATTTGAAAACTGCATCTGCTGCTTTACTACAGGAGTCAGGAAGATGGATCATTATTTCCTTGCAGTCAAACAAGCAGGTCAGCATTTCAGATTACTGGTACCCACGTGTGTAATGAGACTGTTAATATTCTTTTCAGGTTTAACTAGCCCTCTCAATCTTCTAGTTTACATTAGCTGCTTTAGCACACTGGGGAACAAAGGGGCCACTGCAGAGTACATAACCATAATAAACAATCAGCTGTACAGGAGAGATATGTGACAAGTGTAACTTTCTGTTTCTCAGGTAATATTGTTAGCCTACTACAGTCAGAGATGAGGGCCCCAATCCATGATCTAAATGTAGTAGCAGACAGCAGGCACAAAAAAGCACAATGAAAAGCACTGGTCATTGTTTAGAAGGGGATTCCTCCTGCAGAGGCTGTTCAGGTGGACAGAAATTTATAGAGAGAATTTGCAGAGGAATCTAGACAAAACCATCAGGACATTCCTTGCATGTGTTGTGTTGCAACAACTTGGTTACGTACAGACATTTTGCAGGATGACACACATAATGGGTGACAATACAGATGTAGATCAGGATGAGCCTCTAACAGCACATATACCAATGAGGACAATACACTTCAGACACGAATGACATGGAGGGCAGAACAAGTGTGTGTAGTGTATCTGTGACAACTGTTATTTAGAGGTGAACCCCATCCTTGGTATACAATAATGCAATGTGCTGAAAAGCATTGCTATTTTATCTGAGGACTGTGTTTTGTACTAAACAGAGTGCATAATATGTGGGGTATAATAGATATGGTTTGTGGCAACATATCATTTATATTACATACAGGCTCCAGATGTAGACAGTCAGAAAAACAGACAGCTACACACACACACACACACACACACACACACACACACACACACACACACACACACACACACACACACACACACACACACGCAAACACACACACACACACACACACACACACACACACACACACACACACACACACGCGCGCGCACACACATGAATGTAAGCAGTCATGCAGGTGGGTCATGATGAGCAAAACTTTGCTGGATAATATGTAGATTTCCAGCCCTTTACAATGCTGAATTTTATTGTCTTGTTTCAAACCCATAATGTAGTTTTCAGTTCTTTGAGCAGCACATTATGAATCTGTGAGATATCCTGCCCAGCTTCAGGCAGAATGGTATCACACTTCAGATTAGTGAGGACCACAACACACCCAGCACACCACAGTGAGAAAGTGCCACACCCCACTGTTCTATCATGTCACAAAGACCACTCACAAGGAAACAACCACTCTCTGTCTTATGTTCCATAATGTGTAACATCTTTATCAGTCACTTAGTGAAGTGGTGTTAAATTACTTTATCCAAATGGACATGGCTTTATTGATCAATAAAAACTGTCTTTCGGCTTTTCACGGTTAGGAATTGCCACAGCGGAACTCCAGTCCTCTAATGATTGGCAGTGAATTTTTACAGTGTCAAGTTGCCAGCCAGGTGCCCAACCTTCAAGGAAGGCACACTCACTCATGCACGCACCTACCTGCATGTCTTTTAAAGTGAATTTGACCATGGGGAGGACATGCAGACTCCGCACAGAAGGCACAACAGCCAAGAATCAAACTGGAGACTCTGTTGCTGTGAGGCGACAACTCTAACCGCTACACCACTGCGGCATGGTCAGGAAGTCTATTCACTAAATCCTGAGTCTGCATTCTAATTGACCTGTTAGACCTCTATATATTTTAATTAATTATTGCTCAATGGCTTCGTTGATCAATAATTAATTAAAATTGTATAGAGGTCTGACAGGCCAATTAGATGCAGATTCAGGATTTAGTGACTAGACTTCCTGACCCATCCATGTATTTAGCAATTTTTGAAAGCCTGTCACTTTGTCTTATATACAGTGATAATTTATTCCATAAGGATACCATGAAGTGAGAAATATGTTTTAGTTATTAATGTTGTTTTGCATTTTCAATTCTAAACGTGCACTCACTGATTCTAGAGAAAAATGTATTTTGTATACACAAATTGTTACAAAAATGAATGTTAATAATGAATAAAGACAATGAATCTCAGGACTAACATTATATGAAACCTCTTTAACTGTAGTTCTCTTGGTATACTTCCTCTGAATACTGAATACAAGATAAGCACATCACACCTACTATGTAGTGAAAATAAAAGAAAACTTTATTTGATCACTGGTCTAACATAGGGAAATATTTTTACTAAAACAACCTGTTAATGTGAAATAAAATCTTAAAAATGATCATTGTAATTATAGTAACTTTACTGTTTATTGCTTGGACATATATTTTGAACTTTATGTTATTAGAGATCATAATCCCCAAGTCTTTGTGCTCTTTTAATACACTATCCCCTGGATTCATGAAGCTCGGTGCAAGGCCGGCGTAAGGCTTGTGCCGGCCGTGCAGCGTATAACTGGCGTAGCAGCGCCACATGCATAGTAATGAGTGTGCGCCGCAACCACAACCATGTGCATAGGGCACATGCGCGAGTCCAGGGAGCCCAAGTAGGATGCGCCCGTAGGCGTGGCCAAGCCGGCAGGCGATGAGCAACCTAAAGTGCTGACTGTCACAGGCTGCCTGCAATAGTAACCGCATCAACCAGTGTCCGTGGATAATGAAACGTATGCAGAGTATGCAACATAGTACCCATCCACACAAAATGGAGAACCAAACATAAATCCATGGAGTACAAAATGTTCCCGTCCATGGAACAAAGGATACTCGGAATACCATGTCTGTCATGCAATGCACTGTCAGCAGGCATACCCAGTGGAGGTGTACTGCATCATGTCAGCGCGCCGCAACTACACATGACTAGCCCCATGGGCATGGTCACCAGCAGTCCCACAGTGGTAGTGAGAGTACACAGCTGGGCAGTCATGGCCATATAACAACCAGAAAGAAATCAGATATCCCAAACACAGACAAACGTGTATAGCAAAATGTGCTAGACACAGCAACGTAACCATCACATACTCATAGGATGGCATATGCCGAATCGGAATATCCAGAAGCAGAACCCACACATGCAAATGTAATACACAACAACCCCGTCATAGCACGTAACCCGCACCCATGTCCGACTGTCCACCCAATCCAGCTAGCAGCCTTGCTCAGCTGCACACCTACACACAGGGGGTATACCCCAGATGTAGTAGGAAGTATTGTCCTAGGCAGTGACACGCGTGCAAATATGTACCCCACATGTCAACATCCCATCCCAGGTACTGATATCCAAATGGCTGCATGTGAATGTGTCGGCAGAATGTGTACATCCCGCGTGTGGTTACGGACCTGTCGAAACCCCATAGGTGTTCACACGCCACGGTGTCCATAACTGTACACATCTGGACAAAGCAGTATGTGCAGCCACTGTACCGATGATTAGCTATGCAGACATGTCAAACACAATGCACAGGGCGGAACAGCCGTCCACCAAGCAGGTCACCCCAGCAGGGTTGCCGCATGCACAGAATGTCAAGGTGGGACATCACTCGTAGATATGTGTTGTTCCGTATGGCAAAACACCCACGGCCAATGCAAAGGATAGAATAACACGTACATGCCCAGATGAATGGTTATGTCATAGCAGGGGAATAGCCTAAGCTATCCAACATAATAGTCATGCGTACCAGATACAAAATGCCTGTACCACGCAAGTAGTAATGCAGGAAGACATACACGACTGTGTCAATATCACAGGACATATGGCACGTGTCAAGTGTCGACGCAGGACACATATGTCCATAATGGGGCCCCCTGCAAAGAGGAACACATGCCAACCCCACCCCCCACTGACGTATCAGCAGTATAAATACAACCCAAACACACACCAACACCACCATCCAACCCATGATAGCAACGAAGGCCAGACAAAGACCAACACGATGCGTGCACACATAGGGACACATGTAACCGGTGCTCCGACAACCTTCCACAGGCCACCGAATAATAGTATGTACATACGCATGTAATGCTGCGAAGGATGTGTGGTAGCCCCCAGTATCACAGAGGTAGGTACACAGATACACTGTAACCAACTGTCACATATGTGCACTGTACACAGCATACCTGCAGGTAATACATAGTTCAGTCATGTGCCACATAAATATCCACGTATGAATGAGGACAGGGGATAGACAAGTGTGAATGGGAAAAACGCAGAACATGGCATATGTATGATAACCGGCACCACCCACAGCATTGTATGCCAATAGCAGAAGCTATTGTTGGTTGTCCAAACACTCGTGTCTGTACATACGGAATGAATATCATAGCAATAACCCACGCCTGGGTGTGGGTAATGCTGGATATACCCATGGTAGATGTGGTGCGGTCCCGAGAGCGATGCCCGAGGGACCAAACAAAGGCAACCGTGGGTAAATACAGCAGTACCCACACCCAGACGTGGGTTATTGCTATTATGCCATATCATCTAGGAAAATAAACTATTAATCCCCAGACATAATGGCATAGCATAATGCCTGTCTGCTGCCCGTCCGCAGATGTATGGCATCCGCGGCAGTGCTGACATACTGCGCGAGATGTCCGTTGCTAATGTCGAAACTGTCTCGCTATGTAAAACACAGTCAACATAGCAAATCAATATAAAACAGCAACGGAGAGCTCGGTGTCCCCGTTGCTGTGTTGTACAACCTGTCCCGCTATGTTAAATGTGTGTAGCAGAGCGAGACTGCCCCAAAGTAAGCAACGGACATCACCGTGGCTCAGTTAAAGCTGTCACACTATGTTAAACCCATGTAACATAGCGAGACAGGTTATAAATACCGAGGTATACTAACGGAAATAGGTCCGTGCGACCGGACCGTGTGCCATTACTATAACCCGATCTACAACGGGCACGCTGGCCAATCAGCGTGCACGGTTAGGAATAATGGGGGGGTTATGGTATAATAGACATGGACAAACCGTGCCCATGTGCCTCGTCTGACATTCGTACACGGTCAGGGCAGTTCCGTACACTAGGCGGACAAGACCAAACCCAGAGCACCACAGGAACACCCTGACAATCAAAGACCTGTATGCATTGGGGCTATAAGCCCCTGTGATCTGAATATCCCTGTGGTCACGCCATATGCATCCTGGGTCAAGAGCAGTAGGGAATAGGGAATGTGTAACATGTAGTACCGCACTTTTCCCAGCAGGAGAATGGATGCCTGTGACGTAAGTGAGTGCGGGGGGGGGTATGTTAATGTAGCTATGTACCATGGGTATGCATATAAATGAGACAGAACAGCAAACGTGTAGTGGTCACAGCAACCGGCCAACGTGAATGCAGTCCCGTTTGAATTACGACTATAGAACATATAAATGTGAACGTGTAATGCGCCTGCCGCAAAGACAGTTACATGTGTAAAGGTGAAAGTGTGTTCCGCACATGTCCGTTAACTGGATCAGAGATATGTTACTGGAACAGTCACAACTAATACAGGCCACGTAATCACACAGACTCAGTAAACATATGTAACCCAGAATATGGATATGCATGTGCGCCTGCGCGTAACCCACAATTAGGAAATGCAAGTGCGCCTGTGTGATCCGCTCACAGCAGGGTAAGTTAATGCTGTGTCCTCCACGTTAGTTATACATGTCTCAAAACTGTCAGCCTCTGAAAGTATGGAACTGGACAATGCCATGCAAAGTACTGGTACAAATAGTGAGAAACACATGATATGTGATAAGACAAACACAGAATGTGGATAGAATAACGGGTGTGTTAGTAGCAGGGATTGATGAAGGGTATGCATCTGTAACCCGACCTACTTGTCAGAAGGTGCCACCGTACATTTATGTACGTTTTATGTTGGTTTACATTTGTTGACCAGGCTAGGCTAGCTGGATATATGTCCAGTGTCAGTAGAGGCCCGGGGAGAAATGCTCCACACACAATAATAGCACAACATACCAAAGTAGTCATATATGTAAACAAAAATGAACAACAATAGAAAGTGTCCAAAAAGGAATGGTTACAGAAAGATTCCAGAAGGCAAAGAAAAATATAGTAAGTGGAAGCACGTCATAATTATAGAATCAAGTCTCTATAGAATCAAGTAAGTCTCACATGAAATGCCAGCAAATTGCCAGATAGACACAGGTCAATGTAACACACACCTAAGATAAAGGGCCAACCATCCGTACACTCTGCCAGAACCTGTACAGTGGAAAGGTATGGTATGGTTATATATGTGTGTACACAGGTAAACCACAGACAGTAACAAAGCAAGGTATGAAATGAGGGGTTCACATGCATATATGTACACACAACAGACCTACGTCCCGTATATATGACACATGGATATAAATATGCCAAGTAATAGATAATATGGGTAGTCAAACAGACGTCCACGAACGGGGAACATACAGCAGCAGTCAAAACCACTGGCCAGAAGGTGACAGTCCAGCAAGTTCTACACTTTACACATGCACACCGGTGTCCATTGTAGGACTCCAAAAATTGCTCCATTTGCAACCCCTGCTGCGATTGACACAAAAGAAGTGACAGCCGCAACCACGGAACAGCTATACATGCACTAAAAGCTTGTTCAAGGTTGATGACACATGTGTCCATGAAATGCAGGACATATGGACAGATATCCCCAGAGTGGCGAGTCCATAGAAGTGCGTCCACATCCCAGTACTGCACACATTAACCATGTGTAATGTGTACCATCGAGGGTTGCAGGCATGGGAACCTGGGTATGCAGAAATGGGCCTAGGTGTTGTTTGGCAGAGAATCCGTAGGCCCGCCCCATGGGAGGGATGTGGGTATAGCACATGCCTTATTCCCCACTAATGGTGCAAAGCATCCACCGGATAATGCGGAAATCAGGTGTGAAATATGTACAGCCCTATACCAGTGTCCTGTAGGCGATTCCCATGGATGGACATGCGTACAACCAAGATGGCACCCATAACTGGAAATCTGTCGGAATAACACAGCTGCAGTAAGGCATAGCACAGGAAATACAGATAGGGACTACATTAGAAATACCCCATACAAAGTCAGACCGTTGTGCGAATACTGGCATACATAGCTCTCAACCTTCCATCACCAAAATGAGGAACACTCTCCTCCATAATGTGGAACAAATGGGCAAAATGTGGAACACATACTAATGACTTACTAACAACTTCAACTAGGAAGGTCATAGGATGGTTAAAATACGCTGTTTGCACGTATAATGAAGATCCTTTAATGAATTAATATGATTAATGTCAATTTACCATGGAGTTCACCTAAAACATTCCTAACACCGAATGTGTAACAGACCCTTTCAATGTGGAACTTTGTGGAATTTCGAGGAGCATGACCCTTTTAAGACCCCAAATGAGGTACGTCCCCCATAACGAGGTACACTTGAGAGGTATGCTGGTGTAGCCATGAATACGGATGTTATGAGTGTCACTAATCATGCAATGGAAATAGCGCTCCCTATCACCCACCGCACAGTCCGGAATGCCTAGGCAGCAATCAGCTAGGAAGGCACAGCACTATGCAAAACGTAACAAAGGCAATGGCCGAACGTCAGGGCGTGTACCCATAATGACAACAGGTCAGGGTATGAAGGAACTACCTGTCCAGAATACATGTACTGAACCGGTGATACTAGGCGGACAGGTGGGAAGAAAGACAACAGGACAAATGTGCAAACATGTATATGTCCTACCCCGGTAATTGTGAATGACAACGTATGCCCCGCGAAGGTCAATGTGGAAGGTAATCAGACACAAAGGTGAAGTGTCCCCCAGGGTGCCATGAAGTGTCAACATAACAATTACCAGGCCCCCATAGCCGTACGTGAGCCCCACCACTGACGGGAAGCGCAAATACGACGCACACATATGGTACAGGAAAGAACAAGTAGTGTGGATAAGCAGATGTAGACCTGTGTGAGGAATACAACTGTCTGCGTGGGTGTGCCGTGCAAATACAAAGTAATGTCATGTGGTCTGTTATGCCGCCACACACTGTGTGTGTATTGTAGGCAGACAGTAGGTATGTTGTATTAGACACATACCCTGCAACTGCACAGATGTACGCAGACTGTGTAGAAGTCTGCCTCATATGTTCGCTGTGTTCCATGTAACAGTAAAAGTCCGGCGCCCTCATGATAACTGACGACAGGAAGCAATGACAAACATGCGAGGAAGACACCAAATCAGACAGAAATGCCATACGCATGCATAACATATCACTGTGCCCACTATCAATGTTTCTAAGAGCAACATGACATGACTGGCCCCAAGTGTCCCACTATCACATAAGGCCGTGTCCAGATATACGCTCCCTGAGGTGGAGTGTTATGAACAGACACAGATACATGTGTGTGGAAACACTAGTATCCACTGCAAGATAATAGAATATGCTGCCGTAGGAGGGGTAGCACTGTCCGCAGGTATGTGCTGAAATGCACATGAAACAGCTGTCTACATGGATTACCCATAGTGGCGACACCTGCACAGACAATTATAGCGGGACATACACACGACCATGCACACAGCTCAGATAGACATACACACACCATAAACAGGCAATGATACACAAGGTCTATGGTGTGTACGAGTACAGTGACAGTACAGCAAGGATAGCTGTCTGCGAAGATATACAGCAGATGTCTCTAGGGCGTGCAACACCTCCCGGAACACGGACGTTGCATGGACAATGTTTGGATATGCATCGTACCACATTTCTATATGTCAGCCGTGCAAATATGCGATACATGGAACAGACAGCTGTCCATGCAAGAGCAGCGCTATGGGCATAACATATGTATGTATATATACATCGAGAGAGATACAGACAGACACATGTGGCAAGGCCAGTAGTGGAACCTACACATCACTACCCTATCACACCACAGCAGGACACACGTGGAGAACACGCTACGGAGGTCGCTAACCACAGCAGGCACACAGGCAGTCCACTAGCTGCGTCTCAACATCCGCAAACACAGAGATGTCAGCAGGATATATGTGTGCTGCGGAGCATCTAAAACCATAACCTATGAACCCATTCGGCTGGGAGCATAGACACACACACACACACACACACACACACACACACACACACACACACACACACACACACACACACACAGCTGGCAGGCATGGGAATTGACCTTACCACTACCTACCCAACCGCACGACAGTATGACACAGGTACGGAACGCGCTACCCAGAGCACTGAACACAGCACTGTCAGAGGCATACGTCTAGGTGGGTGACATCATCCGCAAAGGAATAGACGCCAATAGCAAATGTATGTGTTGTGAAGCATCTAAAAGCATTACTATCTCCAGAGGCAGCTGGAAACACACACACGGGGAAGGGCCAGGAGTTGAACTTATGCCTACCTACATGAACACACTACAGTATGATGCATTTACAGAACGCACTACCGAGACTACTGAGTGCAGCACTGTCAGAGGCATACTTCTAGGCGGGTGACATCATCCGTAAAGGAATAGACGCTGATAGCCAAGGTATGTGTTGTGAAGCATCTAAAAGCATTACTATCTCCAGCGGCAGCTGGAAACACACACACACACACGGGGAAGGGCTGGGAGTTGAACATATACCTACCTACATGAACACACTACAGCATGATACATTTACAGAACGTGCTACCGAGATTACTGAGCACAGCACTGTCAGAGGCATACTTCTAGGCGGGTGACATCATCCGTAAAGGAATAGACGCTGATAGCCAATGTATGTGTTGTGAAGTGTCTAAAAGCATTACTGTCTCCCGCGGCAGCTGGAAACACACACGGGGAAAGGCTGGGAGTTGAACCTATGCCTACCTACATGAACGCACTACAGCATGATGCATTTACAGAACGCGCTACCAAGATTACTGAGCACAGCACTGTCAGAGGCATACTTCTGGGCGGGTGACATCATCCGTAAAGGAATAGATGCTGATAGCCAAGGTATGTGTTGTGAAGCATCTAAAAGCATTACTATCTCCAGCGGCAGCTGGAAACACACACACACACACACACACACACACACACACACACACACACACACACACACACACACGTGGAAGGGCCGGGAGTTGAACCTACGCCTACCTACATGAACACACTACAGCATGATGCATTTACAGAACGCGCTACCGAGATTACTGAGCACAGCACTGTCAGAGGCATACTTCTAGGCGGGTGACATCATCCGTAAAGGAATAGACGCTGATAGCCAAGGTATGTGTTGTGAAGCATCTAAAAGCATTACTATCTCCAGCGGCAGCTGGAAACACACACACACACACACACACACACACGAGGAAGGGCCGGGAGTTGAACCTACGCCTACCTACATGAACACACTACAGCATGATGCATTTACAGAACGCGCTACCAAGATTACTGAGCACAGCACTGTCAGAGGCGGGTGACATCATCCGTAAAGGAATAGACGCTGATAGCGAAGGTATGTGTTGTGAAGCGTCTAAAAGCATTACTATCTCCAGAGGCAGCTGGAAACACACACACACGGGGAAGGGCCGGGAGTTGAACCTACGCCTACCTACATGAACACACTACAGCATGATGCATTTACAGAACGCTGGCCACGAGATTATTGAGCACAGCACTGTCAGAGGCATACTTCTAGGTGGGTGACATCATCCGTAAAGGAATAGACGCTGATAGCCAAGGTATGTGTTGTGAAGCGTCTAAAAGCATTACTATCTCCAGAGGCAGCTGGAAACACACACACACACACACACACGCACGGGGAAGGGCCGGGAGTTGAACCTACGCCTACCTACATGAACACACTACAGCATGATGCATTTACAGAACGCGCTACCGAGATTACTGAGCACAGCACTGTCAAGAAGCATAGTCCTAGGTGGGTGATATCATCTGCAGAGGCAAGGCAGCCGATAAGGAATGAAGACAGAGTGTGCAGTCACACAGCATGTTGCTATCCCAAGGTGGGCGTACAGTAACACGGCAGTGCTGCCCTCGGGAATACCAACTACCTACGGAGCACAACATCACGACATGGATACGGGATGCACCACAGACAGTCCACCCTATGAGAGAGCAACCGGCGTGCATGATGTAGGCAGCCATTGTGGCATAGCAACTACATATAACTCGCCTGGACGGCCACCATGGCTATGCAGGATGTCATTGGCCATGGCTACATGCCTAGTATCAGACGTCGGTGCCGACTCTACTGTGTCTCCATGCATGGCATACTGGGCATGCCCACACACCTAGCGGTCGCAAAGGGGAAACATACATGCACACGGGGCATACTCACAGAAGGGCGCAGTGTGCACTGTACTGTGTGTCCATCTACACAACTGCTTACTGGGCATGCTCACACACTTAGCATTTGCAGAGTGCAGACATGCATACACATGGGGTTGAATCATGAAAGGGCAGAGTGTGGAACATCGTGTGTGTCCACCTACACAACAGCAACCCAGGCATGCTCACACACTTGGCGGTTGCAAAGGGGGAACATACATGCACACGGGGTATAATCACAGATGGGCGCGGTGTGCACTGTACTGTGTGTCCATCTACACAACTGCTTACTGGGCATGCTCACACACTTAGCATTTGCAGAGTGCAGACATGCATACACATGGGGTTGAATCATGAAAGGGCAGAGTGTGTGCAGACATGCATACACATGGGGTTGAATCATGAAAGGGCAGAGTGTGGAACGTCGTGTGTGTCCACCTACACAACAGCAACCCGGGCATGCTCACACACTTGGCGGTTGCAAAGGGGGAACATACATGCACACGGGGTATGATCACAGACGGCCACAGTGTGCACTGTACTGTGTGTCCATCTACACAACTGCTTACTGGGCATGCTCACACACTTAGCATCTGCAAAGTGCAGACATGCATACACATGGAGTGTGAGCATGTAAGGACAGAGTGTGGAACTTCGTGTGTGTCCACCTACACAACAGCAAACCGGGCATGCTCACACACTTAGCATGTGCTACGCGCCATCCGGCATGCAGACGGTGTGTACACACTGCAGGTCACGGTCAGGTAAACCCGTCCACACCCACAGGGTGGTCACACATGCAGTTACTCATACACACACATATGACATCACAGGCGTCACGGGTGCAGGTCAAACATGTGCACACTGCAGTGAACACTGTAGCTGCCATGCCAGCACCATGTCAGCGGTGCAGCAGTATGCCTCACGGTCCAACAACAGCATGTGACATATGTCCACAGGTCTGTATAGCGGTGTACACCAGTCGTGCAGAGTACACATGTACTAACAATGATCCCACATGTGTGATGTGGTCCGCCCATATCAGTATACATAGACAGGTCGGCTCCACACATACCACGGCCCTGACACAGCTATGACACATGACTGCTGCTGTACCAGAGTGAACCAACGTCCGGATATGTCATACATGTGATTGTCTGGCTGTGTGCATGGACTGCACACAGGACACATACGAAGCCTGTGATGTACCACATGCATAACACTGGCGTACGCAGTGCTACACACATGAATGGAAGGTGGACACATGTCTGTGGTATGCTCCCACTACAGGGTGTAGTGGTGTTGACAGCTGTGATACCATACCACAGTCCATGTTCTATGTATGTCAACACACATGTCAAAACGTAGCAATGCATACACACATGGCAACAGGGGACACATGTGACACGTGTACTGTGCATGGTGCAGCCATGCATGAGCAGTGGCCGATGTCCATAACATAGTTGCAACTTCCTACCACATGCGTACCCATCATGGGGGCCGTTATATGGTGGCATAGTAACAGCACATATGGCGTTATGTGTGTACATCGTGTGTTTAAACACCTGTCCACATGCATGTGTGCAGGTGGTGGCTCACAGGTGTGTCACACACCATCCTACCCTGCCATGTGCATACAGTATGCTATGTTGCTGTTACATGACAGTGCTGCCATAATGCATACCCATCGGTCAGGTGTCATCGACTGTATGTCACATGGCTACTGTAACACCTACCACCTCCTGCGCATATATCGGCACATCTGCCGGATACAGTGTTGGTACGCATAATGCACTACATACTGCTGCATGCCTGCACATGTCTCATATGGCGGGTGTGGCATTCCCAGCACCGACATATGTGCAGGAATCTGTGCCCATGTATGCCACATATCGGGGGGACTATGTCCCACGTGCCACACATCCCTGTACACCATAGTAGAGATCTGTACATACCTCAGTGTGGGGTGCATGGATGTGGATGGTGCAGTACATGCGACACGTCGTCTCTCCATGTATACATGTGTGGTCACCACTATGTGTGTGTGTCAACATGTTTGTATGTCTGTTGCCTAGTGTGAGGGTGTATGCAGATATACTGTTATGAACGGACACTAACCACACAGGGTGACCATCCCGTACTGGTGCTGCA
>NC_056728.1:373325201-373341319 GCF_019279795.1 Protopterus annectens | reverse complement strand
TATTGATTAAACAGCTTCATGACAGAATTGAACATTAAGGTTAATAGCAGATAGGTAAACATTCTGACATTGCTGTTGTTGTACAGAATGACTCAGGACGCTTAACTAACCTACTCCTCTCTAGAAGTAGCAGGTACAGGTGTGCAGCAAAGGAGCCTACATTACAAAATGAGCAAAGCCACCTTATCAAATACCACATAGCAGACAGTGGCATATCTGTAGATGCCACATTCTTCTCTGGGGTAAGGAGTTATATTGTACTGATTGTTAAAACCATAGTCACACAGGCAGTAACAACACTGATGATATATAATTTTATAAACTGCAGTTTTGATTTTTATTGTGTTTTAACAATGTTTTAAGATGTGCATCCAATAAAGGCTCTCCAGTCTTTTCAGTAAGTGCCAGAGGACCTTTGTTCTATGTTTCCTAAACTACTATTCCACCTTTTGAAGAGAGGTGAAATCCAAGGGATGGGCATCAAATGCATGGCTTCAGGGGATTTCTTGGATGCAGGGGAGAGGAATCCCTGAGAGGTACATGACATCACACCTTCCATGATGCCAGCTAACTTAGTTTCTCCTCTTTGCACCTTAGGAATGATAACCTACAAGAAACTAGATTGACATGCCTCATCTCGAGTTGCCTGCAAAAAAACAAATCCCTCTCCTTGGGAGAGGTGGGCTGACATAAGCCACTCATTCACCACTCTATTCTGACTGCTGCAGGATCTTAGCTGCTAATCAAACTCAGACTGGGTGAGTGTCAGTATTCCCTTAGAATACCACATAGCATGCTCACCAGATCATCTGTAGACTGAATGGTAAGAGACTTTTTCTGGCTTATAGTCCTACATATCTGTTGGTTTATTTCCAGTGATGCCTGTATTTCAGGGGCAATTAGTAGATATGGTGCTACCATGTACCCCAGTGTCACTAGGCTGTGGTAGATATGCCTACATTAGAAGCAGTACATTTGAATCTATTTCAGTAATAATCATCATCCCCCTTTTTCCCCATGGAATGGGGTCAGGGTGTCGTGTTAACTGTCATCACCTCTCTTGATTCAATGCCATTCTCCTCCCTTCTTCAACACTCATGCTTGACTGTTGTAGATCATCTCTCACAAATCCATCTACCTTTTTGCTGGACACCCTCATTTCCTATTACCTTCTTTCTGTCTGTCCCAAATCATCTTCACCAGATTGACTTCTACTCTTGTGCCCAAATTGCTGTAATCTGTCCTCTTTGACTTGTTATGCAATTTGCCCTTATATCCTCATTTCTTCATCTGCCCATGTTGTGCATCCTACCAGCTATCGCAGGCAATTCATTTCCACAACCTCTACCTTCTTCAACTGGTCTACCTTTACTGTCAAGGTTAATAGGGAAGTAAATTGTATATCTTTATTTTCAAGAATGGTAATTACATTCCTTAGAGCAGACAGAACACTGTTCATGTCTGCCAGATATATTGCAATAGTCCCTGATGGCTGTTTAATTTGGAAATGATGTGTTCTGAACATACCCTATGCAGCTGCATTTGTTAAGTATGTCAAATATGTATTGGAAGACTATTCCAATACACAAGAATTGCATACTTGGGTATTATCTGCAGGAGATCTTTCATACTCTGTGGATGAGTAGGGACCCTCCTCTTGTGTGGAGGGTGATTTACAAATACCACATTACAGGCAGTGGCATATCTGTAGATGCCACATTCTTCTCTGGAGTAGGGAGTTATACTGTACTGGTTGCTTTAGCCACACAGAGTAACTTTTTGTTCTCAAACTGTGAATCATAATTGTCTATGTTGAAACTGTTGCTGGATGCCCATGTGGCACCAGCAGTCTTTTGACCAACTTCAGATATTCAGATTTCATGCTCATCACTACCGATATCTGTGAATGCAGAACATGCACGGCGAGATGGTGGACTCAACAGCATATGCTAGCAGGATTCCCATGTAAATATTTTGTGGAGCAAATGAAGTTCTACTCAAGGTTTATCTTCAGTGGTGGCAGGATGTGTTTGCAGCACTAATACACCTATAAAAAAGTAATATGTATCATACTAAATGGATTGCCCAATACTTTGCATGTCTATGAATAGCATACTCAAATCAAAGGTAGGTAGGATTAACCTTGTGCAACATCCAAGGAAGCACAGAGAAGACTTGGACATCTCAGCACCAGCACCCAGACCTTCTTTGCGATGATACATATTGCATCACCTGCACACAAGTCATAAGGAATTTTCAGCCATCATAACTTGTGCTGACACCTATGTGGCTGTTCCTGCCATCTCAATGTGCCATTTGAGTGCTTCAGCCAGACAGATATGTCCATGAGGTGCCACTGTCACTGGTCCATTGCCCTGATATGCCTGCATGACACAGATGCCTGTAGCAAGAAATGACACATTTGAATTCAAAATTGTTGGTCTGTGCCCCCTCTACCTAAAATGAAGGTCATGCTGCCTGTGGACTTGCAGCAGGATCTTATTCTCTGCAGTGTTCACATTTTCTAGCCTCTGTCAGCCTGGTTATCCTGTAGGTATGATGAATCCAGTATAAATGTAAGGAATACAGCAGTATATATTTGTTGCGATTTCAAAGGGGATATGTACAGACAGTGCGACTGCACACCCTCACACAAATATATATTTACATTATGCTGGCTGTAGCAGATCTAGTATGTTAAAACATAATAAATCCTGAATGGGGATAACCTTTCAGATTGTCTGGTGAAATAGTACATGTTCAGAAATAACTGACAGACAAGATTTAATCGAAATGGCAGAGATGGTAGAATGAAAGGAGATTATAAGATATGCAGTTTTTTGAACACAACATTGCTAGGGATACTTTTGCCCATTACAGGAAGACATGGCTGAATGTCTGCAAACCTATCCACTGGAGGTACCACCTTCAGAATGTTAGCAGCTCAGGTATTACACATCTGACAAAATAAGTTCACACACAGCAGACTTCTTATGTATCTAGCCAAGATACGTGCTACAGGGGATTGGATGAAAGTCAGAACACATTTATTATCCAGGTGTACAGTTTACATGGTGCTAGCTTCATTTCCTTGCAAAAAAGGGTTTTCTTTCATGCAACCTGATAAGAGTTAACTTGTATTCCCTTTGCCTATGATTCAACTAATGCTAATTTAGAAGGTACATTGCTAGCTTACCAGTCTTTCTATCAGTTACAAGTACCGGAATGTGCCTCCTGTGCAGCTTGGGCCTGCACTTCTGAGACGAAAAGTGTTACCTTCTTTATATAGTCACATATAACCAAATGCAGCTGCACAGGGTATGCTCAGAGCACATCCTTGCCAAACTCTACAAACCATCAGGAGCTATTGTAATATATCTGGCAAACATGAACAGTGTTCCATCAGATCTATAAAATGTAATCACAGTTCTTGAAAATAAGGATGTATGAGCAGATTCAATAAAGCCTACACAGTCTGTTAAAACCATGTGTGCATCGGTACTGCACCGTTTTGTATTCAGTGTAGAGCCACGTAAACACGGTTAAGATCGTGGCATGCTAATTACAGTATAAGCAGCTGAATTCATGCTATTTAACCAATCTAAGATGGAGCAGCTAATCAACGAGCTATAAAGCAACTGTGTAGGCTCAGTGCTGGTTTTCCCTACAAATTCCCAAATCTATTGGAATACAGCCACGGAAACTAGGCTGCATGGAAAGAACATTAGGGGCTGCTGTTGCTCTTATTCATGTGTATATGCAGCAGGCCCAAGTCTATGTTGCTGCTGCTGATAATAGACCATGGCCAAGAAGAAGAAGGGTGCTTTGACCCCATTTAACTTATAACCAAAACAAATGCAGCAACTGCAAAAACGACCAACAATATAAAACACACACCGCTGTCCGGTTACAATAAAGGCTATCCTCCACCTTATTAATTCCAAGGAACGAGCAAAACTAAACAAATGGTGAAAAAGTTTTAATGTAACTCATAAAACAAATACAACAAAACAAGTAAACAGATTAAGCGTGATTTCATCTCATAACCTGAGACTTCATCAGAATCATCTGTTTGTTTTAAAAAAAACTTCCTTATTTAAATAACCTTCCACTGTTTTCCATTGGCTAGTTTTGGCGCTCAAAAGCCTAGATATATTTTATTGTGTTATATTACAGTGTTGGAAAAATGCCATAATAAAATACTCTGTTTATAACACTTTTATAAGAATGTGGTATAGCTTGAAAAGCAATGCTTAAAAAGTATGTCACACACATACATAAATGTATACAATATAAAAACTTCATACTTACTATAGTAAAAATATCTCTTCAATAGAATGCCCACACGGAGTAAACACTCCAACCAAAAAAGCCACACACGTAAATATGAAACAAAACAGATATGGTAGGAACGATACACAGTAGATCCACCAAAAGTTCATTTAACGTCCCCAAAACCTCAATAGTCCAAATACACAGTATAGCTATGAACAATACTGTGACAAAACGACTCATTCAGTACAAGGACGGTTTATTTTAAAAAAATGAACAAATGCAGGTTAGCGCTTTCACCATACGGCTTCTTCAGACCTTTTGAAATTCAAAAGCTCATCCAATTTAAATCAAATCTATGGTGGGAAAAACTTCCTCTCTTAAAGTGCCAACTCAGAAAAAAGACATATAAACACATATAAACAGCATCTCTAATACATTCATCCATAAATACATACTCTTATACTTGTTAAAAAATGTAAAACATGTCTATACATATATATATATATATATATATATATATATATATATATATATATATATACTTAAAACCTATCACCATAGCCTATCTATATACATATCAGGATATGCAGTGGTATAATAAAATAAAATGACAAATAAAAATATTAATCGTATATAAAAATATATGATGTATCATGTCTAGAATAATAAATATGCATAACTAAACAAAAACTACAACTAATATCTAACTAAAAAGGTATCCATTCAAGATGAGAACATATAATACATATACATTAATATAAAATAAAATAAAATATTGCTGTACATATATTAATGCGGTCTTAAGATATTCTTAGCCTCCTGGATTTAAGAAAAGGTTTGATCGGGACTCTAACATTAAGACCTGGATCTAAATCAGACCTCAGTCTCATGATCCATATACTTTCTCTGGTCTCAGTATATGTCCTGATGTCACCCCCTCTGGGTCCTGCATAAACTTTCTCAACTATCCTGAACCTAAAAGTATGATTTTCTCCATTCTCTGCCACATGCTTGGCTAGAGCATTAACTTTGGAAGCAATCCTGATATTATACATGTGTTCACGCATCCTATCCCTTAGACATCTGTTAGTTTTCCCTATAAAAAACATATTACAGGTGTCACAACAAGCTAAATAGACAATATTTGTGGACATACAATCCCCTCTGACTCTAAACGTATAAGACCTCTTGTTACTGGGATGTATAAAAGTGGGGTTAGAATCAATCAGATGACAAAAATTACAACGTCCACATGACAATGTGCCATAGGGCGACTCTGTCTCACTTTCTGATGTCCCACGAGGGTAACATAAAAGCCTCTTGAGGTTCTTTTTATTCTTATAAATAAACTTCGGGGCTGAGCCCACAATTTCCTTAACTCCTGGATCTACAGACAAAATATCCCAATGAATTCTTATAGCATCCTTAATTCTACCTACATCTTTGGTATAAAAGATGGGACATACTACTCTATCATGTTGAACTCTTCTTGGGGATAATCCATATGTAGAATTGTTAATATTCTCTATGTTATTAGAGAAGTATGGAGCCACTACCCCATGTCTAAATGTATCTGCATCCGCCATTCCATTATCTATGTCACTAACACTATAACCACGCTCCAGAAATCTCTTGCATAGATCATCCAACTCATTATTAAATCCTGAGTCAGTGGGATTGTACCTGGACATCCTCATTGCCTGCCCCCTAACAATATTTCTATAGATGTATCCAGGGTGCATACTATGACAGTGTAATAATATATTTCTATGATATGGTTTTCTATAAAGCCCTGTATTTATCAGGCCATTATCCAATTTTTCAACATAAACATCTAGAAATGGTATCTTGTCCATAGAATATTCAAAACTAAATTTGAGATATCCAGTTAAAGAGTTCATTTCTTCAACAAATGATTCCAATTCATCCAATGACCCTTTCCACAATAAAAAGAGGTCATCTACAAAACGTCTGTAGAAAGACACTGATCTCAAAAAACTAGGCATCTTGAACATAAACTTATTCTCCCATTCAGCCATGAAAAGGTTGGCGTAGCTATTGGCACAAGATGTGCCCATAGCCACGCCATCCCTCTGGAGATAATATTGTCCCTCAAAACAGAAGACATTAGTTTCCAAGACCACCTCCCAAAAAGTCATTAACAAATCAATCTGTCTTTCATCTATTTCTGATTCCCTCTTAAGATAGCTACCCACCATTTCTATTCCATCAACATTCGGAATAACTGTAAACAATGAGTGGACATCCATAGTTACAAAAATATAATCAAAACTTCCACATGTTCCCTTGATAAAATCATAGAGGTCCAACAGGAACTGTCTAGTGTCTCTCAGTATAAAAACATTAACATCAACTACTGGCCTTAAGAGGGGGTTCCACATAAACAGAAAAGGGTTCAGTTGACCAACCTCTTCCCGCAACAATAGATCTCATAGGAGGATGTTCCTTATCTTTATGAATCTTGGGAAGGCCGTGTATGACGGGGATGAGTGGGTAAGAAACTTCCAACATCCTAAACAGCTGCATATCTATCACATGACTCTTGACCAAGTCATCTAACATACTATTTATCCTATCAACAAGATTATCAATCACTTCTCGTCCTATGGGTACATAAAACCTATCATCACTAAGCATCTCTATCATGCTGTCATGATATTTACATGTATCCATAAGCACAATCCCACCTCCCTTATCGGCGGGCCTAATAGCTATGGAGGAATCATTACGCAATCTATGTAATGCTGCCTGGTGTGTGAAAGACAAATTATTCCTATTATTCTGTTTCTTATCTATAGTGTCTCTCATCTTATATAATTCATCCTCAACCATTTTACTATAAGCCACCAATAAAGGATGTAAGGGAGGTATAAAGGTGCTGGGTTTCCTAAAACTCTGATTCACTACTCCTACATCATTATTCCTAAACTCTATTTTCAAAGATAAGTTATGTACAAATAACTTAAAATCTCGTAAAGTCTCTTCAAAATTACTATGAGTAGTTGGAATAAAAGATAAACCACTGGATAAAACAGCCTCCTCATCATGTGTAAGAGCACGTGATGATATATTAAAGATTATCAAGTGGTCCCCTTCCCTTCACACATCCAAGCATGATAGAGATGCTTAGTGATGATAGGTTTTATGTACCCATAGGACGAGAAGTGATTGATAATCTTGTTGATAGGATAAATAGTATGTTAGATGACTTGGTCAAGAGTCATGTGATAGATATGCAGCTGTTTAGGACATTGGAAGTTACTTATCCACTCATCCCCGTCATACACGGCCTTCCCAAGATTCATAAAGATAAGGAACATCCTCCTATTAGACCTATTGTTGTGGGAAGAGGTTGGTCAACTGAACCCTTTTCTGTTTATGTGGAACCCCTCTTAAGGCCAGTAGTTGATGTTAATGTTTTTATACTGAGAGACACTAGACAGTTCCTGTTGGACCTCTATGATTTTATCAAGGGAACATGTGGAAGTTTTGATTATATTTTTGTAACTATGGATGTCCACTCATTGTTTACAGTTATTCCGAATGTTGGTGGAATAGAGATGGTGGGTAGCTATCTTAAGAAGGAATCAGAAATAGATGAAAGACAGATTGATTTGTTAATGACGTTTTTGGAGGTGGTCTTGGAAACTAATGTCTTCTGTTTTGAGGGACAATATTATCTCCAGAGGGATGGCGTGGCTATGGGCACATCTTGTGCCAATAGCTACGCCAACCTTTTCATGGCTGAATGGGAGAATGAGTTTATGTTCAAAATGCCTAGTTTTTTGAGATCAGTGTCTTTCTACAGACGTTTTGTAGATGACCTCTTTTTATTGTGGAAAGGGTCATTGGACGAATTGGAATCATTTGTTGAAGAAATGAACTCTTTAACTGGATATCTCAAATTTAGTTTTGAATATTCTATGGACAAGATACCATTTCTAGATGTTTATGTTGAAAAATTGGATAATGGCCTGATAAATACAGGGCTTTATAGAAAACCATGTCATAGAAATGTATTATTGCACCGTCATAGTATGCACCCTGGATACATCTATAGAAATATTGTTAGGGGGCAGGCAATGAGGATGTCCAGGTACAATCCCACTGACTCAGGATTTAATAATGAGTTGGATGATCTATGCAAGAGATTTCTGGAACGTGGTTATAGTGTTAGTGACATAGATAATAGAATGGCGGATGCAGATACAATTAGACATGGGGTAGTGGCTCCATACTTCTCTAATAACATAGAGAATATTAACAATTCTACATATGGATTAGCCCCAAGAAGAGTTCAACATGATAGAGTAGTATGTCCCATCTTTTATACCAAAGATGCAGGTAGAATTAAGGATGCTATAAGAATTCATTGGGATATTTTGTCTGTAGATCCAGGAGTTAAGGAAATTGTGGGCTCAGCCCCAAAGTTTATTTGTAAGAATAAAAGGAACCTCAAGAGGCTTTTATGTTACCCTTGTGGGACATCAGAAAGTGAGATAGAGTCGCCCTATGGCACATTGTCATGTGACCGTTGTAATTTTTGCCATCTGATTGATTCTAACCCCACTTTTATACATCCCAGTAATAAGAGGTCTTATACGTTTAGAGTCAGAGGGGATCGTATGTCCACAAATATTGTCTATTTAGCTTGTTGTGACACCTGTAATATGTTTTATATAGGGAAAACTAACAGATGTCTAAGGGACAGAATGCATGAACACATGTATAATATTAGGATTGCCTCCAAAGTTAATGCTCTAGCCAAGCATGTGGTAGAGAATGGAGAAAATCATACTTTTAGGTTCAGGATAGTTGAGAAAGTTTATGCAGGACCCAGAGGGGGTGACATCAGGACATATACCGAGACCAGAGAAAGTATATGGATCATGAGACTGAGGTCTGATTTAGATCCAAGTCTTAATGGTAGAGTCCCGATCAAACCTTTTCTTAAATCCAGAAGGCTGAGAATATCTTAAGACCGCATTAATATATGTACAGCAATATTTTATTTTATTTTATATTAATGTATATGTATTATATGTTCTCATCTTGAATGGATACCTTTTTAGTTAGATATTAGTTGTAGTTTTTGTTTAGTTATGCATATTTATTATTCTAGACATGATACATCATATATTTTTATGTACGATTAATATTTTTATTTGTCATTTTATTTTATTATACCACTGCATATCCTGATATGTATATGGATAGGCTATGATGATAGGTTTTAAGTATAGATATATATATATATATATATATATATATATATATATATATATTACATTTTTTAACAAGTATAAGAGTATGTATTTATGAATGAATGTATTAGAGATGCTGTTTATATGTGTTTATATGTCTTTTTTCTGAGTTGGCACTTTAAGAGAGGAAGTTTTTCCCGCCATAGATTTGATTTAAATTGGATGAACTTTTGAATTTCAAAAGGTCTGAAGAAGCCGTATGGTGAAAGCGCTAACCTGCATTTGTTCATTTTCTTTAATTAAACCGTCCTTGTACTGAACGAGTCGTTTTGTCACAGTATTGTTCATAGCTATACTGTATATTTGGACTATTGAGGTTTCGGGGACGTTAAATGAACTTTTGGTGGATCTACTGTGTATCGCTCCTACCATATCATTTTTGTTTCATAGTAAAAATATATATAATATAATACATAACCTATCTAATCTATTCAAAATTAATTCAATACTAATGCATATATTAGAACTATATAAATAAATAAATTAACAGTATATAAATGTGTAAAATACCCCTAAAAAAATAATGATGATGATAAAAATAAATAAAATACATATATATATATATATATATATATATATATATATATATATATATATATATATATATATATATATATATATATATATATATATATATATATATATATATATATTTATTAATTAAATTCATAATGTTCTCTTGGGATTTAATGACAACAACTTCAGAGCTGGTTTAATAGAGATATGATCATTCATTCCTGGGTGAGTACAGGAATCAAATCTTATTTGCCATATCATTTCACAATATTCCAGGAATGTTTCCCAATCCCCACCCCTGTCCTTCTGTTTAACCTCTTCCAATACCCAAAATTTAATGTTCATATTCATACATTTAAAGGTATGCCTATAAAGGGCATTGTTCTCATTGTTTTTATTAATGTCTCTGACATGTTCGTACACCCTGTTTCTTAAATTCCTTTCGGTTTTCCCCACGTAGTATGCCCCACATATTAAACAATATGCCAGGTACACAAATCCTTTTGTATAACAACTAGAGTAAGTGTGACTCATCAATTTGAACCCAATGCTAGGGATATAAAGTTCCTTCTCACCCGCCATAAACGGGCATTGGGCACACCTTCCACACTTGTGTGTACCTGTTTTCCGCTGTGTCCCTCCATTGTTTTCACCTTTCTTCATCTCCAGGATGTTTTTCAAGTTCATATTTCTCCTGAAGCTATATTTTAAGGGTTCCTGAAAAAACTGTACTCTCGTGGGCATCCTTCTGAACATGTTCCAAATCCCATTAATACACTTCCTCAACCATCCCATATCAGAATAATAGGTTAATATCAACCGTGGTAGTTCCACTCCATATTTAACACTAACATTCTCTTTCAAATTAGATTTTATAATAATCCCATCCCTATTCATATTGTCTAGCTTACTATCTATATGCTCTGTATTGCTAATATCCATTGACCCTCCATACTTTAATAATGGTCCATATTCTGTATCACACTTCTTAATAATTTCCTTTTTAACATTCTCTATCAACTTTTTGGGATACCATCTTTCTCTAAACATATCTTGGACCAAGTCAAGATCTCTAGTAAAATCATTTGGGTCCGATGTCATTCTTGACACCTTAATCATCTGTCCTTTAATGACATTCCTTTTTAAGTAAAAGGGATGGTCACTCTGATAATGTAACAAAGAGTTAGAATAACATTCCTTCCTGTAAATATTGGATCTATAGTTCCTTTTCTCATAGTCTTTACTCACCTTAACATCCAAATAATGCATTTCATTCTCATTACAATCATATGTAAATTTTAGGAAATTAGTACTATTATTCAAAAATGCAATAAATTATTTGATAATTTCATATGTGCCATCCCAGACAATAAAAATATCATCAAGGAACCTATAATATCTCACTATATATTGCTTAAACCTTGACTCCAAAACATATGTTAATTCCCAGTATAGCATGATTATATTTGTATAAACTGGGGCGCATGCTGAGCCCATTGCTACACCCTCAAGTTGATGATATATATCACCCTGGAAATAAATGAAATAATATTTCAAAACTAATTCCATACTTTCTAGTACCAATCTAAATTCATCTGTATACATTTATGTATGTATGTGACATACTTTTTAAGCATTGCTTTTCAAGCTATACCACATTTTTATAAAAGTGTTATAAACAGAGTATTTTAATATGGCATTTTTCCAACACTGTAATATAACACAATAAAATATATCTAGGCTTTTGAGTGCCAAAACTAGCCAATGGAAAAGAGTGGAAGGTTATTTAAATATGGAAGTTTTTTTTAAAACAAACAGATGATTCTGATGGAGTCTCAGGTTATGAGATGTAAGCGCTCTTAATCTGTTTACTTGTTTTGTTGTATTTGTTTTATGAGTTACATTAAAACTTTTTCACCATTCATTTAGTTTTGCTTGTTCCTTGGAATTAATAAGGTGGAGGACAGCCTTTATTATAACTGGACAGTGGTGTGTGTTTTATATTGTTGCCCATTTAACTTATCACAATCTGCATGAGGTGGAAATTGTAGAGTGCTAAAGGGTGGATAGATACACATTACAGGAACCCTGCAACCTCTGTCATTCTCAGCTTAGAGCAAGGGCAAACCAAGGAGAACTGATACCAGTGGAGACTAAGGTATAAGTAGGGCATAGACTATTAGCTACAGAAACCTTTCAGAGACCAAGAGGGTACATGCTGAGGTGTCACAGACATCAGCATCCAGGATCCTACATCAGTTCCTAAATAATATGCTGCAACATGTCAGTGAGTACATATATTTTCCCTGAATACCTGAGGACAGAGACAGAACTATGCAGTGGTTCTACCCTGTAGCACACTACCCTGAAGTCCTGAGTGCCATAGACTGTACACATGCAGCAATCAAAGTACCACCTGGGGAACAAGGAAGGGTGCACATAAATAGAAAGAGCTTCCACTCCATTAACTATCAGGTTGTGTGTAATGCTAAGGCAATCAATCTGAATTTGTGTGCAGGTATACCAGGTAGTTAACACTACTCACATATCTTGCACAACTCTCAACTGTATAAGATGTTTTCTAGGGGGGATATACCACAGTGCCATTTACTGGAGGATGAAGGTTATGCACTGGAACCATGGCTGATGACACCCATGAGAAATGCACACAGACCAGCTGAAGAACACTATAATGAGACACGCGCTCAAACAAGAAATATCATAGAGCATGTATTTGGGCTGCTGAAGTTGCGATTCCAGTGCCTAGATACACCTGGGAGAGCCCTGCAGTACAATCCATGTACATGTGCTGAAATCTTCACTGTCTGTGACATGCTCCACAACATTCTCATGAGAAAACAGCTCCAGCAGGAACAACAAGGAGAAGGGCCACACATCCCACCACCACTGGCAAGGTCACCACAGTCACATACAGATGAGGAGTCAGGGGGATCGGGGTTGACTCTATCTGATGTTAGCAGTACACAGCCATTACATGGGTAAGTAAAGGTTGTTAGCATTGCCTGTCATCAGTGTTACTGTATGTATGTGCATAGGATGAAGGTTTTAGCCCTTAGGTGGTGAGTGTGTACGCTATCCATTGCCTTTTGTCCAGTGTGAGGGCATATTGTGCATGCCTACATCTGCCTATACCCACACCAGCTGCTGAGGTTTAGGCAGATGTAGGCATGTGCAATATGCCCTCACACTGGAATGGAAACACCTGCTATTCTATTAACTTTTTAAGTTTGTAAGACCAAAGTATTTCAAAACTTTCCTTATTGTTGGGCCTTTGTCCCACATTTATTTATGTCTTGGTCTAGCTTTGCTGGTCTAAGAGGATGGGAGGGATGTACACATTACAAAAACCTGTAAGAAAGCAGTACAATTTGCAAAACAGCATCAGAGACACATATATATTCAGCACTAAGTCAGCTACTGTATGCACCCCAAGTATCAGACAAAAGACTTATGTATCCCTGAGTCCAAAGTATAGAAAATAGGGATATGGCATAGTCATCATCATTTACACAGATTGTTATGTGGGGGGTGACAGGAGGCCTAGGCTGACACAAAAGGTAATGAGTGCATGTGAGTAAAAAAAGAAATGGGCAGACATTTGTGTAAAGTATCAAATGGTCAGTGAGAGAGAATGAGCTGTAAGCCTCATGACTGACCCATGTAATTGTTACGTGTATTTGTCTGTATGGGCACTCCAGGTGAAACTGTTTTGTGAGTGTCTGCAAAAACACCGCCAAGCTCTGTGCTAGCTGTACATTCTGGTATGTTGGACAGGTGTGAGGCATGCATGGTAGTGGTGAAATTTCATCATCATTGTTTCTGACCCTGAGAACTTGCTCTGACAGGAGTTGCACTGGCATGTCCATACCAATGATCAGATGCACTGCTGCTACCTGAATGTGACTGAAGTCTGCTGGACAAGCTCTCCTGATGAGTATGCCCAGGACCATGACCCAATGGCCTGCCACATCTGGGTGTGGACACCTCAACCACAGATGGAGCATTGGAAGCAGTGCCACTACAGGAGTGTGACTGGGCATGGCCACGTTGGCTAACATCAGATGATGTGGCTAACCTATGGTCACATGGATGCCGTCCCCCTCCAAGCAGGCATGCAATTACAGACACTGCTCATTCCAACATGTCATTCATCCAATCCATTAAATTGGCAACTTGTTGGAGGCAGTTATGCATATCAGCCTGTGCCACATCTACAACCCAAAGCATTTCCTCGGAGGTTCTATTGGAACATGCCTGTGCATCCATGATGGCCCT
Organism: Protopterus annectens; assembly: GCF_019279795.1. Classification (NCBI taxonomy): domain Eukaryota; kingdom Metazoa; phylum Chordata; order Ceratodontiformes; family Protopteridae; genus Protopterus; species Protopterus annectens. Next base: position 373,326,947 of record NC_056728.1, on the reverse strand, counting down.
AAACTTATGTTGAGTGGCATGGAAAGACACACCAGCATTAGGTGTTGGATAGGCAGCAGGTATCCTCTGAGCATCCCTAACAAATATCCTGTGTGGCACCTTGCCAATACTTTGGCTACAGCCAGAGTCAACAGGAACTGAAGCCAGAGTAAGCACATTACCGCAATCAAGTGTCCTACCCTCCACCTGTCCAATATTGGAGGGCTCACTGAAATGGTTTGTGTAGGCCTGTTAGATGTGTTTACTGGAAATACAGGGGCAGCTGATTGTCAACCTAAGTGTTAGATTCAACCTCTGCACCCCACAGCTATGCCTGTGTTTAGCCACCATCATCATCAGAATTTGCCAATACTCTGACATCAGGTGGTAAGAGTCCTACACTTCCACTGTCAGGATCACCTGTGATAATAAGCAACAAACACAGAGAAGAAATTTATAGCTACACTACTACAATTTAATATATGCTAATAAACTAACACTGGTACCACTATCACAGGTAGTACAGCAATATACAGACAGTCCTGACACCCGGCTCACACATATGGATAAATGCTTATTTCTATTAAATGCTCTTCAGTACTGAAATAAAAATGTTTGGCTTGCCATATGCAGATGACTCCACACTTGATTGGGAGGATGGCCCTGGAAGAACTTAAGCAAAATGTAAGGACACCATCATCACAATAACAATAGCACAGGGGGAACAATGTATTGTCTTTATATGTCCCTTAACAATACATTTAGCTGAAACATGGATGATCCGTCCACCCCAAGCCCATGTGTAATGAATCAGAATGGGTTGTTAACTGTATCAGTCTATAAATATGCCCCCCAAAACATATTAAACCAACTTAAAGGAGAGCTGTACCCACAGACTAAAAAACATGTTTATTTCATCATGGCTTGGTGTTTCCTACATTTTAACACAACTCTAGGACTATTGACATGTTTTCAAATATTTTTATATGCAATTTCTGAGTCTGACCACATGGGTTCTGGCATCTTGAATTAATTCTGATTGTTTAGTCTGACTCCAGCTATCCCACAATGCAGTGCTTGTCTGTAAAGAAAATATATCACACAGACCTCTTTCTTCCCAATGATCCTGTCACTGCATTGATTTTACATGCTTACACTACTGTCTTCCAGTCAGTTAGTTCTAATTAACATTTCATGCCATTCAATGACTACTTAAAACACAAAGAGTGCAAATGCCAAAGAACAGACTTTCAAAGTGTTTTTTACTGCTGCTTCTTTTTAGAATGGCTAAACTGCAGGCTTTTGTGAAGCCTGAATTGTACTACTTTGACTCATCTCCCATCCCCCTTCACACGTAACTTCCCTAGCTGTCAAAGTGGTAAAGGTAATTTGAGTTTTTACCTGCTGTGATTGACAGCTTACAACAGGAGACTTGACTCATGTACTGTTTCCTTGTTCTAGTCTTTAATTCCTGTATGTGTAGGGGAAAGACCAGGGAGCTGTGACATCACATCATGGGTGGGTTTTTAGGATGGTAGTAGTGACATCAGTTTGGGGAGCGAAATTGCCAGAAAACTACCTGCATTCAATGGCCTTGATAGCATCTGCAAATTGGAGACTGCAGCAAGGTTTTCCATGGTGGGACAAAAGTTTTTTGAAAGTGAAACCACCAAGTACAGTAAGGTACTGTTCTAGTGGAGAGAAACAGTCAATTTAAAATATTTTAAATGCTGTATTGTTGTTTATTTATAGCAGGGACAGTAAATA